>NW_021639890.1:110257-132603 GCF_002087225.1 Trypanosoma theileri
TTTTTTTTTTTTTTTCTTTGGTATTTTTTTTTTTTTTCTCTTTATTTTTATTCTGATTTGATGATATTACTTTGCTTATTATTCCTTTTTTTTCTTTTATTCTTTTCTTATGCTTTTTTTTTTCTTTTTAAACATGTGTATTATCACCCTGTTTCTACACATACATACCTACATACCATCACTTTAACCAAAAGTAAGCAGTGTCGGGAGTCGTTCTCCTCTCTGTTTCTTTTTTATTTTCTGTGTGTGAGTGTCTTTTATAAGTATAGTGGTGAAGGGAAACGGTAGTAGTAGTAGCAAAAGCTACTTGCCACCCAGTCCAATACTTACGCATACAGAAAAAAAGATAAAAAAAAAATAAAAAAGATAAAAGGACAAGAAAGAACGAGAGTAGTCTTGAAGGAAAGACAAAGAGGTTTAAAAGAAGAAGAAGAAGAAAAAAAGTATAGATTAAGGCGTCGTCTTCATTTACCACGCAGGTATCTCAACGGACACACCATCACAAGCTCATATTAGGTGAGAGAGAAAGAAGAAGTGTACCGTTACATTAGTGTGTAATATTCTACGTATATATATATATATATATATATATAGAAAAAGAGAGAAAGAAACGTAGGGTGGAACTTGAGATAGAAGAGAATAATCAATGAGTGATAAAGGATTACGCTATTACACTCCACGTGAGGTCCGCGTTCACTCTTTCGAAGATGATGCCTTTGTGTCTGTAAATGGAATGGTGTTAGACTTAACACCGCTCATACAACACTATCAAGGCACTCGTTTCGCTAGTCTCGTACAGCCGCTCATTCGTGTTGCCGGCACAGACATCTCCCACTGGTTTGATAAAGAGACAAAAGACTTGAAAACTTGTATTGATCCAGAAACAGGATTTCGCACATATGCACAGCCTTATGGTCGATTTGCACATATCCCCACACTCTTACCAGATAGCTGTATAGATCTCAGCTATGAGGTGCCATGGTGGCAGGATGAACACTTTATCGTGGGAAGACTCACCAGCAAAACACGCCGAATACGCATTGTGAATACACTTAACGGCCATGAACACACTCTAGAGGTTTGTGCAGAGGAGACATTGAATGAAATTGTGGCCACGCGGTATCTTGGCATTAATGCACATGCACTCAGTTACACTTGGCGTCGCCACGACCCGGAAGGACGGGATCTTGATATGACTAAAACACTGGATGAAAATGGTGTTGTGGATGAATCAGCGGAATTTGAGTCGTTGGGCCTAAACGCAGATCATTACATTCCGGCTATTCACCTCTACTACGATGATGACTTGACAGAAGCGTAGAGAGTTACTTGTATCTTGTTTGGGTGAACTTGCCAAAGAAAAAGAAAAAGAAAAGAAAAAGAAAAAAAAGAAGTGATGAAGAAAGGGCAGAGAAACCCACCTCAAAAAAAACAAAACAAAAACAAAAAACAAAGAGAGAGGCTTGATGCCCATGAATGAATTATAGTGTATGCGTAATTGGAAAGGAGAGGAAGATGAGAGAAGGATGAACACACAAATAATAAAGAAAAAAAAAACAGGGAATGAAATGCATTTCATTCTTCTCTTTTTTTTTCTGTTGATTTTGATGTAAAGAATAACCTTATTTACAGGTCTGGTTGCAGTCATCCAATGTTAGCTGTGTTTGTAAAGGAAGAAGAAAAAGAGGGAGAAGTCTGAAAGAAGTTCTTTCTCTCTCTTTCCATTTTCTTTCTTTCTTTTTTTTTTTTTTTCTTGCGGAGCTTTGTAGTTGTTGGTAGTTGTTTCTCCTAATGTTCACGATTTATATGTTTCTTGTTTTATTTTATTTTTTTAGTTTTCTAACTGAAANTAATGTTCACGATTTATATGTTTCTTGTTTTATTTGTTAGTGCTAGCGGTGGTTTTTACAGTCTTGTTGTTTTTTTTTTTTTTTTTTTTTTTTTTCTTTTTTTTTCCTTTGTTTTTTTCTTTTATTTTTACGATTTATATTGAACAGCAATCATAAACCGCGTCATAACCGGGGGGTTTGGATTCATTTTTTTTTTTTTCTCTCTTGTGGAAGCCTATATAATAACAAAAAGAAAGAAAGAAAAAGAAAGAAACAAGTAAGCAAGCAAACAAACAAGGAGAATATTAAAGAAAAGGAAAAGAAAAAAGATAATATACGATGTTTCGAGTCTCTCTACTTGTACGTGGTTTACTCCAGGAAGCTCTTATTCAAGGGCAAAAAGTGTGGAATTTGGATTTTGGGAGTAATCCAACAACGACTGAACTTAAATTCCATGGAAAACCAGCCACTTCTACTCCACTCTATCACGTCTTGGATCTTGATGGAAATGTTGTGAACCCAAAGGAGGAACCGAAGGTATCACGTGAGTTTATGGTAAAAATGATGGAGGCGATGGTACGACATCACACAATTGATGGTATTTTATTAGAAGCTCAACGACAAGGTCGCATCTCTTTTTATATGACCAGCTATGGAGAAGAAGCATCTATCGTAGGATCTGCTGCCGGTTTACAGCCACAGGATGAGGTGTTTCTTCAATACCGTGAAGGAGCTCTCTTAACATATCGAGGGTATACCATTCAAGAAGTGGTGGCTCAATGTATGGGAAATATAGAATGTGAATTAAAGGGGCGTCAAATGCCTATTCATTATGGTTCACGTAAACTTAATGTACATGTAATAGGTTCAACTGTTGCGACTCAAATACCTCATGCTGCTGGAGCTGGGTATGCCTTTCGTCTTGAAAACGAACGAGAGACGGATGAGAATAAAAAACGTATTGCTGCTGTTTTCTTTGGTGATGGTGCTGCTAGTGAAGGTGACTTTTACGCTGGCGTTAACTTTGCCGCTGTTCGTGGATCACAAACTCTTTTTATTGCCCGTAATAACGGTTTCGCTATTTCAACTCCTACTCCTACACAATACAAGGGTGATGGAATTTTAGCACGTGGAGTTGGTAATGGTGTTCCCTCTGCACGTATAGATGGACATGATATTTTAGCCGTTCTGCAGGCCGTTCGTCGATCTCGTGAGATGATACTCAGAGAAAATACACCGGTGCTGCTGGAAATGATTACATATCGTGTTTCTCATCATTCCACTTCCGATGATAGCGCCGCCTACCGTTTGGATGATGAAAAGGAACGCTTTGCAGAGATATTTTCACCACTCGCACGGTTTGAGAAGTATTTGGTGCGTAAATCCTGGTGGAGTGCGGAACAGACAAAACAATTATCACAACAAGTGCGAAAAGAAACACTGCAGGAGTTGCGTCGACAGGAAAATATTCCCAAATGGCCAGTAGACACCATGCACGATGATGTGTATAAAGAGAAAACCCCAGAGATGCAGGAAGCGCAAAGGGAAGTGATGGAGCACTATGAACGAAACAAAGCAGCATATAAACATTAAACGAAAGAAAAAAAAAGAAAAAAAAAAGAAGAAAAAAAACGATTTAAAGAGAGAAAGGGAAAGGGAAAGAAAAGGAGGGGAGAGGAAAAGGTTGGTGTAAACGAGATATTGGTGAAAATTGTAAGAAGAGAGAGCACCGTTGATCGGGCACGTCTTGAGGAACGGAACTGCTGTTTTCTTTTTATTTATATTTTTAATATATGTGTTTGAACTGTGTTTATGTGTTCTACACTAACATTAAATTGTATTTCTTGGAATGCCATTTCCATTTCCATTTCCTCTTATCATTATTTCCTTTTTTTTTTTTCTTTTTTTTCGCTTATTCCTTTTTTTTTTTTTTCTTTTTACTTATCTATATTATTTTAAATGGAAAACAAACTCAGAGACTTTTGCTGATTGGGTAGAAGATATGCAATCGTTCTTTTCTTGGGATAGCAATCCTTCGGGAGGAAAAAAGAAAAAAAAAAAAGAAAAAGAAAAAAAAAAAAAGAAATTTATTATTATGGAAAATTTGTTGTGGTTTTCTGCCATTTTTCATTCAGGTGGTATTTTGTGGTTTTTTTTTTTTTTTTTTTCTTTTCTTATTTTGTTTCTTCTCCAAATTCACTTCATTACAAGAGGCAGTGAGGGTGTGTAGTTTTTATGACTTTCTTCCCTTCTCTTCCACTCTCTCCTCCTGCCGTTTTGTGGGGCTTTTCTTTTGTGCTTGTCTTTTTTTTTGCTGTTTTCTCGGATTTATACTACTACTATTAGTGGTATTATTGTTATTATTACTTTTTTTCTTTGAAAACGAAAGAAATATTTGTGTTTGCTTGATGATTCTTTTTCTCCTTCTTTTAATTGTAGTTTATTATTATTATTGTATATATGTATATATGTGTATGTATAATATGTATATTCTCTTCTCTTTTTACTGATTAACTCTAGCGTAATGGCAGGACGTTATCGAGGTCCTGCATATAAAAGTCTCCTGCGCAAACTTCCGCGCAATCTTGTAGTCTTTGATGGTCACTGTCTTCTCTGTCAGGCACGTGTGCAGTACGTGTTGGAGAGGAATTTCTCCTATTTTAGTCTTCTCAACTTATCGCACGATACAGACGAGGCAAAACTAACGGCAAACAAAATGCTCTTCTGTAGTTTTGACTCTATTGAGTGGCGTGAGGTTCGTCGTCACTTTCCGCAGCTCACAACGTCTCCTGAAGGTCTCATGTTGATTGAAAAAGTACCGTCAAAGACGACTACTTTCTTAAATCGTGAGCGGAATGGAAGAAGAGGGAAGTTTAATCATACACACAATAATAATAGTAATGATAGTAGTTTATTTCCTTCCGCTTCTTCTTCTTCTTCTTCCACTGGGTCGTTGTTTAATGCGGAGAAGGAGGAGGATCTTGATATTCTTATCTCTGTGAAATACGAAGCGGTGTGTCGTGTGGGGATGAAACTCGATCGTTGGCTGCCGCGTACAGTTTTTCGTTCTCTTTACTACACTGTGCCGCAGTGGATGGGAGATCGCTGGTATGATTATCAAATGAGACGGCGTCGACTTTGGGGAACTTCAGAAGAAGACGCGGTACAATATCCAAAGCGAGTTCTTGGTTTGAAGGAACGTACATGGAAGCTGCGAGGGACATGATATATCTCTACATTTTTTGTTATTTTGTGGTGTATTTCTTCGTTATTTATTTTATTTATTTTATTTATTACACTGTTTTCTGTTTTTTTTGTTTTTGTTTGTAATACGTGTGGATTTGATGTTTATGAGTTGTTTGTTCACAAAAAAGTAAAGAAGAAAAAAAAAACGGCGATGATGGAATGGGAATAGAACTGACTTGTTAGAATTTATAAATGCTGCTCCTTCTCTGCAGCTTAATATACTTTTGTTTACTGAGATGATGGGTGGATGGTTGAGTTTAAACATGGAGGACAAGAAGTTTATTTTTCCATATAAAGGAAATATGGGCCTTTTTGTCTTTCTGTTGTTGTTGTTGTTCTTTATTTAGCTGAAATAGTAAGGAGAGAATCAGCAGAAGTGTACAGCAAGGAAAACAGAGAAAGAAAAAAAAAAAAAAACAATCACTCTGAAGTGGGTAGAAAAAAAAAAAAAAAGCAAAACCACCTGAGTTTATTTATTTTTTATTATTTTTATTTATTTATATATATATACATCAAAATATATTTTCATCCATGCGATCTCTCTTACTACCGCGGCTGCTGCCTGTTATCTCCTCCTCACATCTCTGCCAATCTCCCTCTACACTATTCCTGCAGTCGAGGGAATTTACTTCACTGGTGGATCGTCTCTCCACGGCCGTTACTCGGCGGTTAACATCTTTAACAGAAACTCACATGATGCCGCTGGGGGAAGAGCGGATTACGGAGTTAAGAAGACCATACCCGCGGCGAAGGCCAATGCAGCAGAATCTCGCAGAGCGGTTGAAGTTGCAACGACAACAACGGGCACTCCTTGTACCTTCGCAGGTGATTATCTCAAAAGATAAAATGTACATGGAACTTGTTTGGCCTGCTACCGCTCTTGCTGCTGTAGAGAAACAACAAGAACAAGAACAAGAAGAAGAGGAAAAAGAGGAAAAGGAAAAAACAATATCAACATCATCAGGATATAATCAAGTATCAAGTGAAATGACCTCAAGTGGTATTAATCAAAAGAAAATACGTTTAGGGGATCATCGAACACGTCTACTTGCAGAGTTACTTCGAGTCTATTCACCAAGTACTGATGTTATTGGGTCTGATGCTCTTATTTATGGACGTCGTGGTATTACTATAGAAGATGTTATTCCTGTAGGTAATTATGCCCTTCGCATTGTCTTTTCAGATGGACATACAGGTGGTATTTACCCTTATGAATATCTCTTCGATCTTGGACGTCATAAGTATACACGAATGCGAGAGTATATTCGTCAACTAAAGGCAAAACGTAAATCACGAAATCCACCAAAACGTGCACCATCGCAGCGGTTAACAAGACGTGTACAGAATAATACAATAGATGGAATTTCACAGAATTCCCAATGTGGTAAGAAGAAGAATGATAATAATAATAATAGTGCTTCTGGCAATCAACATCATCATTCGTCCAATGGTGTGTCTAACTAAGCGATATATATTTTATTTTTTATATATGAATGGGGACGAATGAAGAAATAGATGAATATACCCATTTTATCACAAGGTGAGAGAGAGAAAAAAGAAAAGAGTTTTTTTTTTTGGTTTTTCTAATGGTGTTGGATTGTTTTTTTTCTTTTTTTTTTTTCTCTCTCTAAAAACTCTCATATACATACATACATACATACACACAAACATTCATACTGTAAGGGCGGATTTTTGTTTTGAAATTTTCTCCTTAAGAATCAAAAAAGAAGGAGTATATATATTTAAGTGAGTCTGGTTATTAGTATTTCTGAATGTGTGGGTGCTGTGATTAAAGTTGTGTTTATCGCTACGTCTTCCTATGAGCTTTTATGAAAGATGTGATTACTGGACGTCTGCGGCGGTGCGGTCTATTGGAGCTCCTACTTTTGCCTTTGGTATTGTACTTATTATTGGTTGTACTCTGTCGGTTGCTCGTATCGCTATACCTTTAGTAGCAGAAAAGGGATCTATTCTCTTTATATGCCTTTGTTTTATCTGCAGTGTCTTCTCGTTTTGTATTCTTTTTAATTTTGTCGCGGCGGGTGTATTTCGTGAGCCGTTGATTTCTTCTGCAGAGACAGAACGATTGGCGTGTGAGGCCTCGCAATTACCACCACGTCAACAACAACAATTATTAGATGAACCGGCACGATTTTGTAAAACTTGTGAACGATATAAAGCCCCACGTGAACATCACTGTAGTGTTTGTAATCGTTGTGTAGCGAAGATGGATCATCACTGTCCATGGATTAATAATTGTGTGAATTCTGAGAATCATCGATACTTTTTTCTCTTTTTATTATATCTATTTATAGGAACTGGCTGTGGTGTTGTAGTGGTACTTCTACCAGCCTATTGGCGTCTCTCTAATGAGAATAATAGGGATGAATTGAAACCACCATCTTATCGTGAACCGAAGATTCATATGTTTCCTTTACTGCTAACGTTAATTCTTTGTGCTGCCATGTTTATTTGTATGATTTTCTTTTTGGGATGGAATACACTACATGTCTTTCGTAATGAAACCCAGATTGAACGATCTATTGTTCAATTTAAGGAAAATCTCTCGTACGGTGGTCGTTCTATTCCATTTCGCAATCCATATGATCTTGGTCGTTGGCGTAATGTTTTGTTTTTACTTGAGACTCGTGGGGATCCACTCATTCGTAGACTGAAGAAGGGAGAAAATGTGGTGAATGTAAAACTTCTTCTTTGGTTAATTATTCCAACACTGCGGCCCTCCGCGTGTGATGGGGTGCACTTTCCAACCTTTGAGGAAGAGATCCTGTTGGCAGTGTAGTCGGTGTAAAAGGGGGAAGAGAGTGGGTATATAAGTTATCCAATGTGTGTGTGTGTGTGTGTGGGGTGTATACTCCACTAACCATCATCAATATTATTATTATTACTAATGTTGTTATTATTTAAAAAGAAAGAGAAAAAAAAAGGAAAAATAAGAAGGAATTCTTTTTTCTTGTTTTGTTTTGTATGCTGATGGTAATTTTTTATGGCTTTGGGATGCATTTTTTTTTTTTTTTTCTTTTAGCGTTTTTTTTTTCTTGGTATTATTATTATTAGTGTTATTTTTCAGTATTGCTATTATTAGTATTATTAGTATTATTATTATTGATATTTAGTTTCAACGTTAACAGTTTGAGTTATATATATATATATATAGTAGTTGTGATGCTTCCATGGATTCTTATTACGAATGCGGTGGTGTTTGCCATTGTGCTGTTGATCACCGTAGCTCCCCCACTGTATATATATGATCCCAGACAACATCCGGGGGAGTCGCTTGGTCCACCAACGGCTGGTGGGATATTCCCCGACAGTGCGGTAAGTCACTCTGTACGGCAGAAACTATATATACTCTTTGTACTCCCCTTCGCTGCTATTGCGAATTCACTTTTTCTGTACTTTTCATATTATCGTCATGTGCGATATGTACAGTTCCGTGTGGAACTTCATCACGTGGCCCAAGTAAACCTCATGGTGGCGAGTAATCTCTTAGACAATGATATTATGAACACACGTGAGCCAAGTACATACAACGCCACTGGGAGTATGCGTGGAATACCGATGGTGTCGAATCGCAGTCTTTTTGTGCGGAACTCCGTTGTGAACAGACGACATGCGGTTCAGAGAAGTGAAGAGAAGTGTCATCAACACGCCCGACCGGCTGTTCTCTCTTTACACAGTTATTCCTCTTCTCCATGGTGGCCGGAACTAAAAGAATTACAGGAAGTTGTGGACACTTGTTTTCTTCGTCATTCAGAGTCGGCTCGTTTAAAGACATTGGAGGCACTTCACAAAAATGTATTGGTGGCATTTGAGAAGGAAAACAATTTACGCAATGGAAGTATACGAGATGCCCTTTTAACTCTTATCGAACGATCGACTACTTTTTTAAGTGAATCCATGATACGTGCATACTTGACACGAGAAGTAGTAAAAGAAACTCATAAAGGAAATCAAATGAATGGGGATGCTCTGCTGGTGTCTCCTATTTTTTAGATTTTGATTCTTTTTGTTCTTGTTGTTTGTATGTTTTTTTTTTTTTTCCTTTTTGCATGATGACGCTTTGTAAAAGTAAAAATAAAACCAACAAAGAAAAACAAAAACAAAAAAAAAAACCATTCTACTAGTTTAGACTTTGCCTATATACACATATATATATACATATGTTGAAGTATTCATAGTGATGGGAACTTAAGACATGTATTTTTATTTGATATTTATTTTTTTATATGGGTAAACGTGTAACTTTGTGTGCCTTGTCAAAAAATGTAGTATTATACTTTTTTTTTGTTTTTCTTTTTTTTTTCCCCTCAAGTTGTGCAGGGAACTAGGCTTGGTAGAGAAGAAAGGAAGAACGTGTGAGTTCTGCTGTCAAAAGGTATAACGAAGAAGACTGTTATTTAGTTAATAGTTAAATCTACTACTACTATTGGTACTGCCTTATTTCCAGCGAATCCCTCATCCCAAATAGATATATATATTTATATATATTTATATTGTATACGTTGAAACCAGATAAATCTGTTATTATTATTATTATTATTATTATTCCAATGAGTGGTTTCCAGATACTCTTAACCACCATTATAGAAGGTTTACTCCTTGGTGCCTCCTATTGTCTGCTGTTTATCCCGCTATTGTATTTCAACACCCATCATCAACGTGTCTTGTATGGCTCTATCATGACAGCCGTGTTAACCATTGTGGGATCTGCCCTGTATTTCTTCCGTGTGATTCGTCCCATTGTGAAACTCAATCATCGTATTCATCAGGCATTGCGTGGAATTGCCCCTCCAGTGGAAAGTATGAATTCAGTGCAAGATGCGGGAGCGGCGTATTCTCTTTTTCTCGGTAGAGATGAAACCAATATCGCAGATGCCCTGCAGGAGGAACGACGACGAATAGAAAATACATTACATTTAATTCCTTCCTACTCCAAAGGTGTTATTCATCGTTTTGTGTGGGAACAACATCGTGCGGTGAATGATTTATTAAGAAGTGTTCTCAAGTGGGAAAATGGAATTGTACAGCAATGTCAACAACGATTTATGTATTTAACATCTGCATTGCAGGAACAAACAGAACGTCAAGGAAGTGTACAGCAAACCAATGATGATGGAATAGCAGCAGCAGCAGGAGTACAACCCTCCTTCTCTCACACAGATACACACTCAGAAGGTAGTAATAGTTTACCTGTGGGATTTGAAACGATGAATCTTCAGGAAGTGGAACCTTCTCTCTTCTCTCCAATGGATATAGATGAATTAGAACAAGACATAATAAATGAAGCAGAGAACTTGGAAAGAGATGAAAATAAAAATAAAGGTCCACCTATAGCTAAAAAAGATAATTGTGGCGAATCTATTATTCCTGTTACTGAAGTTGATCCAACACGTGTGAATGAGAATATTAATGACAAGAGTAAAGGAAAGAAAGAACAACAACTAAATTCAAAGGAAATAGATAATTCAAATGGTCAAAAGAATTATAATATATCTAAAACTACCCGTAGAGGTTCATCAGATATGGCTCGTTTAAATCGGCGAGAAAGTGCTTTATCACAAGATAATAAAAGAAATCAATATAGTAATAGTGATGATACTGTATCTATAAGGGAAAATCCTATATCCTCCTCTTTAAAGTCTCGATCTACCGCAAGTGTTTTTGCCCCTACAACGGACAAAACACGACGTCCCTCAGCGGGTGGAGAATCTATGTTGGTAACACTTCAACGAGGAAATCGATTCGCCACTGATAATTATGCTGTATTTTTTTATCTTACCTTGAAGCGTTCTAATTTACCAGATACAATTATTGGTTTTGAGGCATCTCTTGTTACTCGAACAGTGCGTGATAGTACTGATAATAATAATAATAATAGTAATGACACGGAAACTGCATCGTTACAAATTATTTCTCTCTCTGAAACGGCACCATTTAAGATGTTTACCCTTACATCAAAAGGTGAGAGAGTTTCTCTTAGTGACTCAGATGCGGCCCTTTTGGGGTTTCTCTCATGTGAATTGGAATCTGAAGGGATAATAGAAACACCAAACGCATCAGGGGAAGTAATGACATCTCGGCCTTTGTTTGGAAACAACAATAATAATAATAGTAACAAAGTTGGTAGTGGTAATAATGTTAATGGTGGGATTCCAAGAGATAAAAGACTTTGTTTTGTGGTATCATGGGCTGTTCTTCCAGATATGCCTATTCGCTTAACTACTTTACCTCTACGTGTGCAGAATGTGGGGATTCGTACAGTACCAGTTTTGGAATGTCTTATTGATGATGTTTTTTCTATTATGGATTCTGCAGTGGTGTGGATGGAAAAGGATGGAGTGAGTGCGAAGGAACGTGTGGTATCCGTAGAACTTCAAGGTGTTTCTATTGAAGATTCATCAGAGAGTGATGCCAGTGAAGGAGCAGAGCCGCAGGCCAGAGGAAATATTAGTAGTTTTGGTATGTCGGTGTCGAAAAGGATTATATTGGGTTGAATTTTAGTGCGCATATCAAAAGAATATATATATATATATATATATATATATATATTTAATCTCTCTCTCTCTCTCTCTCTCTCTCTCTTTCTTACTATGAATGTACTCAACATTGTAATGACGTGTTTATTTTATTTATTTATTTATTTATTTATTTTAATCTGAGTATGAATTCCTTCTGTTGGATATCTAATATGGTTATTTTTTGTGTGTATGTGTGAGGTTATTTTATGTTTCTGTATACTTGTGATTTCAAGTGAAGTGAATACTTTACTGATCTCTTTATTCTCATGAAATACTTTTTTTGTTTTTTGTTTTTTCTTTTTCTTTCCAGAGGTTTTTATCATTAAAGATGAAGTGTACCTTCTCTCATGTCCTTGTGACTTTTATCTCGTTACTTTTTATATTTGGATGTTCACTATCTTTGGTAGCGGATGCTACTAATAATAATAATAATACTACTACTGAAACTGCGGCGTTAACACCATTCCGTTGTATGCGTCCATTTGGGTCACTTTCACGTTTTTCTCCATCAGCGATGAACGCAGCGGAGAACTGCAAGTTTGGATCTTTTCGTATTTTAAATGCCTCAGCGGTCTTAAACTGTACACATGCGAAGAGTACTACTATGAGTAATATAGATGGACAGTCTACACAGGCTGAAGAGAACGATAAAATGCTCGTTCCTGGATGTAATGCTGTGATACGAATAGTGTTTAAAATGGAAGAAGAGAATAAATTTGGGACTACTGAAAGTAATAATGGTTTAGTGGAAAATGATATTTATCGTTTTTCATTACAGCTTCGTGCTTTTAACGATAGTGTAGTTCACTACAAGGGATTTGATCAGAATGGTTATAGTATGTGTTGTGATCTTATTCAAGAAGGTGAGTGTGTATGGGAGAAGAATGGGAATCTCTCTCAAACTGAAGGGAAAGAAAATATTTCAAAGAATACAGAAACATCAGAAATAACAACTCCTCAAAGAGAACCAGTAGTGGTATCATGTCCACTTTATAATAAGAAGATAGCAAAAGGTAATGTTTTCCATGGTTCTCTCATCAAACCACTTCATCGTCTTGCCGTTACAGAGTGGGAGGCTCGTCTGGAGTTTTGGCGAGGTGTAAAGAATGAAAGAGAAGTACTGGGACGACTGTTGTTGCCCTTTAAACTTACAGAGAGTGATTTAGCCTTCCTCAATGAGTCTAATAGAGATAGAGGAACAACTGGGGTTTCTACTAATAGCTGGAATAATGTTGGAGCATTGGTGGAAGGAAAAAAAGAAGGAGTGAAGGAATTTAATAGAGAGGATGACTTGTAATGGAGTTACTACTTTATTATTGATGTTCCTTGCAATGTCAATTTCTTTGTTTTTGTTTTTTTTTCTTTTTCTCATCGCTGATTGTGGATGAATCTGTTGTTTTGATTTTTTTTTCTACTGTTTATTATTATTATTATTATTATTATTATTATTATTATTATTATTATTATTATTATTATTATTATTTATTTATTTCCATATGCGTCAACTACTGACTCTCTCAAGGGGTAAATCCCAGGAACGAAAAGTCAGAGATGGCTTTCTTAACACGTATAACCTTTCTTCAACTTTCAATTACTTTTTACCATTTAAGGTCTCTGATATGAGCAAGTAAAAATGATTTGATATCATGTTCTTTTTTTTTTTTTATTTACTAATTGTTATTATTGTTATTGTTATTATTTCTTTCTTTTTCCCCTTTTTTCCTTTCTTCTTCATCATCATCTTCTGAAAAGATAGCAATCCTTTATTGAAAGGAGATCACCTCACTAGAACTAGAGGTTGTCCTTTTCTCTTTTTTTTTTTCGATTTGCTTTTCTCACACTATATTTAATCGTAGAGTAAATTAGTACACTTTAACGTTTTTTATTTATTTATTTATTTCCCTTGTTAAAAAATAGTAAG
The DNA here is from genome assembly GCF_002087225.1 of Trypanosoma theileri. Taxonomy (NCBI): domain Eukaryota; phylum Euglenozoa; class Kinetoplastea; order Trypanosomatida; family Trypanosomatidae; genus Trypanosoma; species Trypanosoma theileri. The sequence continues at coordinate 123,793 of NW_021639890.1, forward strand.
GTAAGAAATAAATAAATAAATAAATAAAAAACAAAGACAACAAAAGAATCACATAATAAAGTGAATTTTTTTTGTGTATTGTATTCAGGGAAACACCGATATAAGCAAAAGGTACAGATACGAAAGAAAACGAAGATAGCGCAGTAAGAGCAAAAGGGAAAACAGAATTAATCTGTAATTAACCTTTTGTTTTTGCTATTCGGTTTTTTTCCTTCCCTGTTTTATCTTTCTTAACATTTTTGTTTTATTTACTTCTCTAGACTTTTTTTTATTATTATTATTCGTTACTTCCCCCATCCTCTCTTCGTTCTATTTTATCTCTTATCATTGTTACTGATTCCTTTGCACTTTGACTACAGTTTTTACTGGTAAATGTTGAGAAGGGACAGTGCTTGGACAGAGAGCAGCGAAGAAGGATCATCGGCTACGTCGTTACCTCTTAGCCGACCCCCAACATACCCGACACCTCTCCGAGGATGTGTGGGTCGGCCAACAGAGAAGGAAAACATCCAACAACAATACATGGGACGTCGCTTTGCGGCGGAGGAAATGCGTGATGCCCCTGTTTTGGGTCATCGTCCGGTGCGCAAAGAGGCGATGTTCCTTGGCGGCTCCTCTCCGACTTCGGCTTTATTGGAGGAACTTGAGGGAATTCTCACGTACGTGGAGTGTGTAACGGCATCTCTTCTGCACCGGGCTCGGGCGCCCATACCGCCGGACTCCATTCGCGCCGTGCCGATCGCTTCTGTCTCATCTCGGCAGATTCTCAACGGCGGCCCTCGCGAGAGCTCCCCGCCGGGCTCCCTCGCCGTCTCTCTGCACGACAGCGCGAACAGTCTTCTCATTTGGTTTGCGAAACTCGAGTACGTGTCGCTCTCGCGCGGCATGACGCTGGCGGACGTGGACCGCGGCGTTGGGGAGGCGGCGGCGGCGGTGCTGGCGGCCCTCGACGCGGTGGAGTTGCGGTACGGCGGCCACGCGGTGACGGACGTGCGGGAGTTCTTCGCCGGCAGCCGCCAGACCGTCGACGACTGCCGCCGGGCGGTGCGGGCGGTGGGAGCGGCCGCCGCGGGGGTCCTCGAACTCAGACGCCTCGTCGCCACCGGGGACGTCCCACGCGCCACCGCCCTCCTCGCAGAACACCGTCCAAATCATAATAATAATAATAATGAGAATAATAATAATAATAGACCTAATTCCCTTTTGCGTCCACATAGTCCGTTCTTGACGTGGGTAGAGAAGCGATGGCTTCCCGCAATGGCCGCATGGCGTACTCTACTGGAAGAGGCTAAACGCAAGGCCGTCAAAGATGATGATATCGCCCCAGCACTCGAATGGGCCAGAGAACAGGCACTCACACAGAGTGCTGTCATTAGTGAAATTTTACAACCAGGTGAGACACTCTCAGAGTTGCTACAGGAACAACTAGAAGAACCCCTCGCACAGTTTGGTGAAAGAATAAAAAAGAGACGAGAATGTATGAATGCACTCCGTGTGGCAATTGCGTCACCGGAGTTAAAAAAGATTGTTGAATGTGTTTGCGCCGTTGAAAAGCTCGCAACTGCTGGTGAATTAACAGTAGCTGCAGATCGGGAATTATTAAAACAAGGTAAACGACTTATTATACGTTTGCAACAGGTAGAGAATGTGGAATCATCCCTTCAAGTCGCTACTCAAGTAGGAGATATTATGACATTATTTCATGCTATTCATCAAGCAAATGATATTCTTTTACAACTTGAAATTGCTGGAGATTTAAAAATGAATAAGGAGGTTGTCTCTCGTTGCAGTGCTATTCTTAACGAGTTAAAAGAAACAAAAGTTACTTCCCCAAGTGATTATATTGTAAAACATGTAGACACTAATACAATTCATGTGGTACATGTACCATCACAGATATGGACTACACAAACAACCGCTATCTACCAATCTGCATGTAAGTCTTTTAGCTCACATGTTTTACAAGAACGTGTACGTCTTGAACTTGAACGTGTCCTAAGTCTTGATGATCAAGCGCTACTTAACCGTACTTGCAGTAGTGCTGCTGATGATACCAGTAATTCATCTTCAAATAATCATGCTCGGCAATTTGCACGAACACTCAGTCAATTTCCTTCTTTTGGTGCAACACGAGTGCAAGAACTTCGTACAACACTGGATCGTGCAAAAGAAGTTGGTCTTAAAGGAAAAGTAGTTCAAGATGGAGAAGCATGTCTGCGTTCTGTAGAAGCACTAAAGCTAAAGGTTCACTTTGAGGCACAATTACGTATATTGCGTGTACCTGAACCGGAGAATATTACCTTTGAACAAATTTATGAAAAAGTACACGCATTCTGTATGCAACAGGCCGCAGTGTTACCTCGTCCGGTTGGGCAACGATTACGTATTCGTTACCGAGATCATGATGGTGACTCTATCTCTCTTATTACGCAAGATGATTGGAATGCTTTTCTCGTGGAAGAAGTCCCTGGAGGTTTAAGTGGTGCCAAACTTGAGCTCTTTTGTGACTTCCCACCTGTACCACATGCATCTTTATTAGACACTCCACCACACTCCACAACTAGTGCTTCTGCTAAAACAATGTCGGCAACAAGAGGAAGAGGAGGAATGGAACATGAGGAGGAAACTAGTGCTAGTGCTAGTGCGGTGGCTACCGGCGTTGCTACTACACGACCCAAAGTTGTTGTCTCCACCACTCGAGTTGCGGGGACTCGTAGTGGTGTAATACTTCACTCATCCTTATTAGATCCATTGCGAAGGAATGTTGGAACTGCAGGAACTACAGGGAATCCAATGAAACTAACCCGCTCTCAGAGTGCTGGTTTTGCTCTACGTCAGGCGGGTCTTTTACCAAGACATGTAACCCCTAAGCGAACAGCATATGATGATTCATGTGTAAAGAAGTTGGAACCTCATTTACTCGCAGAAGGTATACCAACTGTACGTCCAAAGGTAGCGACAACTTTGGCAGTGCCATCTGTAGTGCGTGCCAGTCAAAAAACAGCAGATAAGTCTCTTCGTACCACTACACCAGGACGGAATGCACGGCTGCGTGTGACATCTGTAAAGTTAGATTCTCAAACTTCTGCGAAAACGACAAAATTGGTGCCTTCCTCACAAGATGAAAAGAAAAGACGTCAAACACCTAAATTGGTTGACAGTACACAACCTCGTACTCCTATTGCTAAGAGTTCTACTACTACTATTACTGCTAATTCTACTACTAATTCTACTTTGGTTTCTGCCCCTGTTACTACTACTGCTACTCCTACACCTGTTACTGCTGTTCCTCATGCAGCTGCACCTGCATCTTCAAATCCTACTACTGCTACTGCTACTACTACAGTTAAAGCTTCTACTCATCATAATAATGGTGGTGTAGCTGATGTTACTCCAGTTCCCAATGTGCAAAGTAGTGATGAGACTCCAGTTGCGGCAACAGCAGCAGCTCCGGTAACAGCTGTTGAATTGGAAAAGACGAGAACTTGGAAAGAGGATGGAGACGTCAATTTTGACTTGCAAACTGTTGTATCGATATCATCAGTTGTTTCACGACCAGTAACAGTACCCAAAAATAATAGTAGTAGTAGTAGTAGTAGTAATATCAAGAACAATGTGAATAACAATATTAATATTAATAATAATAGTAGCAGTAGCAACAAAACCACAATATCTACAATTGCCCCGAAAAAAATTGAGACCCCAGCAAAGATAAATGTTCCAAAACGATCGAATAATGCATTCACTGTAACACCTTGTGGAAAAAGCACTGGGACTGGTGGTGTAAAGGCAACACCGATAGAAAAAACTACTGATAATAATTTGTCAGAGGTAAAAGGTGGTGCTACTGTGGTTGAGGCTAAACGTGAGTGGAGTGCAGATATGTTTATGCTAAGTGATATATGTACGGTGGTGAGTGAGCAGACGACCCCGCCAACATCAGTTAAAAATAGAGGAACAAAGAAAAAACAGACGACTCCCACTCCAGGAGATGGGGGTTCTCCTTCAAGAGTATCAGGAACTATCACCACACCCTCTACACCATCCTCAACTAACAATTCTACTTCAAAAAAGAAGATGGAGGTATTACAGCAATTACGTCAACTCCGTGAAGAAAATCAAAAGGCACTTAAAGCTGCCATTCAACAAAGACGAACTGGTAAGTAGTTAACGATTTTTCTTTTTGTTTTTTTTTTCTTTTTCTCTTCGTTCTTGTTCTTTGTTTTTTTTTCTTTTATTGTGTGTTTCTGTGGAGATTGTGTTGTGGATAAATGTTTTTTTCTTCTTTTCCTGAATCGCCCCTTTCCTTTTTGTTTGCCTTATCTTAGAAATTTTTTAAAAAAAAGAGAAAAAAAAAAAAAATATTTTTTTTTTTTTCTGTATTCAGGAAACTGTATGGATGTGTGTGTTGTTGTTGTTGTTATTCTTATTCAAACACACACAAACAAACAAGAAGAAAATAAAACAAAAACTGTACTGTTTTTTTTTTTTTTATATATATATTTAAGTTGTTTATTTGTTATTGTATCGCTGTGTACCATCAGTGTGTAGATTGAGAGTAGATGTCTAGAAGACAATAAAATGGAGAAAAATCACCAGAAAATGAAACCTTTATATGAAGGTATATTTACATTATATTGTTCATGTGTTTATTTGTTTTTTTTTTATTGTTTTATTTCATTTTGTATCTACTTTATTATTGTTTTCTTTTTTTTTGTAAATACACTACCAAAAAGAATTAACTCGTCTTTTTTTTTCGTTTTTTCTTTTTTTCTTTTCATATCCCAGCTGTGACAGTAATATTTACGCATACCGTCATATTTTCTAGCGTCATCTTGGCCAACCCAAGCATACGGATACGTTTATATATATACATACTTTGAATACTGGTAGTTAACAGGGGATATAAAACAAAACCGAAAATAAGGAAGAAAGAAAAAGAAAAAAAAAAGATCCCCCGTAGTTGGTAACAATAAGAAGAAATAGAGGAATAACAATGTCTTCTCTCACTCCAGATGCCGTTGATACAATCCGCCATGTGCGTGAGATGCGCATTGTAGATGAGTCTACCGTGCGTTTATTGGAGCATCTCTTTACCTGCCCTCCTAGCGGTGATCTTGTACAGTCACTTATTGAAGGTAAGCAACAACTTGTTGCTGTTGCACTCTTTAAAGCAGCTAAAGAAACTCACTCAACACATATTCTTGGTTTTGTATTGCGCTTCTTTGCAGATCTTGTTTTCTCATCTACTTCATTAGCTGAGCAGCTTGGTGTGCAAGATGCGGAAAAGTTATTTGGCGATGCACCTGCAAAGTTTTTTCTCTACATTGCCACTATGTATCGTGAGGATCGCGGTGTGTCAGACCCCGCACTCTTTCTCGCCGCCACGGCATTGCGGTATGGAGTGCCTGAGCAGAATACAGAGGCACTGCAGCGATTCTTTGCACATGTGCGAGAAATACTTTCCGCAGAGACGCTAGAAGTACCAGCTGTGGCATTTGCCGTTCAAGCATGTGCTATTGTAGCCAGGAAAAAATCATTACGTCATTATTTCTTTGAAAACCAAATTGTGGAATTTCTTCCACGACTTTTATTCGATATTGTTGCAAGTGATGCGGCGAGTATTATTCAACTTATTTATGAAACCCTACTGGTTGCTTGGTTACTCTCTTATGAGTATATTGGTGTAGTAGAGCTACAACGACAAAAGATGATTCCACACCTTCATCGTGTTTTACAAAGACTACAAAAAGAAAAATGTATTCGAGTGGCACTTATGGCACTATGGAATATTGTGGAGGCTGAACGTCGTTATATTGCTCACGTAACAAACCCATCCGTAGCGGAATGGGTGAGTGCGGAAATGTATGATTTGGGTCGAGCAAATAATGGCAAAGGCCCTGCATTCATAGCAGAGATGGTTAGTGTTGGTATGCTAAAAACACTCGCCCAACTTTCCCGCAGAAAGTTTGGCGATGAAGATATTGGTGGTATTATTAATGAGTTACAATCTGTTTTGGAGCACAGTATGGAAAAACTCACGAGTTTCTCAGAGTACCGCGGTGAAGTGCTTAGTGGAGTGCTGGAGTGGAGTCCCGTGCACACCAGTGCGAAGTTCTGGCGAGAGAACATTATGCAGTTTGACAGCAACGGCTATGAGGTGCTGCAGGCATTGGGAAAAATTATCATGACAACACATCAGGAACTTTCACTCGCGGTGGCCTGTTATGATTTGGGCGAAGTGGTGCGGCACCACCCGACGGGCCGCGCCCTGTTGCTTCTCCCGCAGCTCGACGGTGTGAAGGCACGCGTGATGGGACTCATGTCGCATCCAAACCCAGAAGTGGCGAAGAATGCACTACTCGCAGTGCAGAAGATTATGGTGCAACGATGGGAGTATATACAAGAACAACAATAGCAACAGAGAGAAGAAGAAGAAAAAGGAAAAAGAAAAAGAAGAGGAGAAACAAAGAGATGATAAAAAAAAAAAGAATGGAATGGAATGGTGAAGCTCATTCCAAACAAAAAAAAAAATATGAAAAAATACTAGTGGTGTTGCTTAATAGCGATAAGTGCAAGAAATATATATTGGAAATACCCTTAAGTGGGATGATACTGAGTATTTTTTAAAGTGAACGATAAGTCATATATATTTTTTTATTTTTAGAATTTCTTTTCTCCTTCTTCAAGTAATTCTATAGAAGAATCATAGCTACAGACTAATTTAACACAGAAATCATTTTAGTTGTTTTACATAATGCTCTTCCTGTTCGTGAATTTCCGTCTTCAAGGGCAGTGTACAGCAGTTGAACATACCTCTATCAGTGAAACTCTCCTGTAAATATCTCTAGTCCAATAGATACGATGTACATATTGGTATGTGGGGAAAAAAAAACTTTGATAATTCACTAAACAGAGAAAGAAGGAAAGAAAGGGATAATTGGACGCCTCAATCACAAAGGTCCCTTGGCGGCTGTATAAATCGATGCTGCTCCACAGGATACCCACTGAGGCAAGATGAAAGCAGCGGGACAGGTGAGGCAGTGTAGTTGCGGTGGGGCTGATGTGGTCCCTTGTGGTTTCTGCTGTGTGCTGTGTTCACTGTCCTTCTGTATGGGCGATACCGGTGTGTGTTTGCGGTGTTTTAATTCTGTTGGTGTATGGGCACAACATGATTTGCATTCCTAGTGCTGGGCCAATCGTCATCAAACCCCACGATGCTTCTGTTCTTGCGTTCTGTGCACTGTTGTTTCTCCTCTTTATGGTTTTATTTTGTAGTGTGTTTGTTTGTTTGTGTGTGGTGCCCTCTACCTTGTGTGTTAAATGTGTGTCTCTTTTCTCCTTTTCCTCTTCTTCCTTGTTACCACAGACCCAAGCAACCCACAGTGATAATCATGACAACGATGTTCGTCCAACTGCGCCGCATGGTGTACCTGTTGGTACTTCTGCAGTGTTGTGCGTGTGTGGCATATGCGAATGGTGATAAGGCCTCAACAAAATCTGAGATAAAAAAAACTTTACAAAAAATGAGAAAAGTGGCTGAAATAATAAAAGTGGAAATAAAGGATACAGAAGAGAAGGCCTCTTTAATGAACAAAGCAAAGGAAGAGTGCAACGCAGCAGCTGAAAGTGCTCAGAGTGACGCGAATAAGTGCAGAGAATTTGCCGAAGAGATTCAAAGTGCATTAAAGAATATTGATGATTATGATACTTTTTTCACTGAGAATGAAAAGAAAGCCGAAGAACTTGTGAAAAAGTGCACTGATGCCGCACTATTAGTGAATAACAGAGCTCTTGAGGCAAATAAAACTGCTGATGAAGCTACTGTTGCCGCAGATAAACTTATAAAGACCGCTGATGAACTGGATAGTGCTACTACTGCATATGCGAAGCTCCTAGCAAAGCTCCAGAACGAAGAGGAGGATATAGAAGAGGACGAAGAAGAGGATGAAAATGTGATCCATATTGAAGAAATCAAAATAAACAATAAAGAGGCCGCAAAATCAAAGGAAGACGCATTTAGGGTGAAGAACAATGCCACAGCCGTCAAGCACGAAGCTGCCGATGCACAGAAACAAGCAGAAGCAGCGACTGAAGCCGCGAAGCTTCTGGAAGACGCTATTCAAAAGGCAAAGAATGCGGCAGAAGAAGCGGAAAAAGATAAGGAAGCAGAACAAAACAAAGATAAAGAGCCAGATGAAAATGAGAGCTCTCAGAACAACACTCCTAAGCCCAGTGATTCATCTGCTTCTGGATCCTCGCCATCGCAAGAAGAGGAAACAACTAATTCTTCTTCTTCTTCAGCTCCAAACCATTTGGATAATACACAGTTAAGTGACAGCACCAGCAGTCCTGCATTGGTGCACAGTCCCTTATTGCTGCTTCTTGTTTCAATGTGTGTGCTGGGCTGCACTCTCGTTTGCTGATCGTTGTTCCCGTGGTGCAACTGCACAGTTAATCTTTGTTTGAGTGGATATGGATGCATTGTAAGGGCACTTTTCTTCTTGTTTGGATATTGGCCCTTCTTTTTTTTTCTTTTCCAGTTTGATCGATTTTTTATTTGCACTTTTATGCTGAACGAATCTATTGGACTCCCTATGGCACTTATCAGACGACAAACCATTATTATGTAGGGGAGTCTCCTCTTTTTTTGTTGGCATTATCTGGGCTCTGCTTTGCCGCCATTTACTGTGCTCGCCTAGTGAAGTGTGTATATGTGTCTTCCGTGATATTAATAACTATTGCTTTTACCTGTGGGAATGGGATATTTCCCAACATGTTTTAATGACTGTGACTGAAATGTGAAGAATG
>NW_021639890.1:132762-134355 GCF_002087225.1 Trypanosoma theileri
TGTTTTTCCTTCTCTTCTTCCTTGTTACCACAGACCCAAGCAACCCACAGTGACAATCATGACAACGATGTTCGTCCAACTGCGCCGCGTGGTGTACCTGTTGGTACTTCTGCACTTCTGTACGTGTGCGATTAACTCCGTAAGTGGTACGCCTTCCAGAAATCCTGATGAATTAAAAGCTGAAGTGGAAAAGAAAAAAACTAAGTTGGAAGAAGAAAAAGCTAAGGTGAAAGAGAAGAAGGAAATATTTGATGGCACCCTTTCGGCATTAAACACCACAAGGAATAAGTACAAAACAACAACTGAAAGTGCTCAGAGTGTCTTGAATGAGTGCAGAGAATTTGCCGAAGAGATTAAAAGTGGATCAAAGAATGTTACCGATAATGAGAATGAAAAGAAAGCCGAAGAACTTGTGAAAAAGTGCACTGAGGCCGCTAAAGAGGTGAAAAATGCTGCAGATGATGTGAATAAAAAAGCTGATGATCATGTTGCTGCCGCAGAGAATTATATGGAGGTTGTGCTTGAACTGGGTAGTGCTACTACTGCATATTCGTTAATCCAAGCAAAGTTCCAGATCAAAGTCGACGAAGTAAATGAGGAGGAGAATGAAAAAATCAAAATATATAATGAAGAGGCCGCAGAATCAAAGAAAGACGCATTTAAGGTGAAGAATGATACCTCAACATTCAAGCAGGAAGCTGCCGATGCACAGAAAGAAGCAGAAGCAGCGACTGAAGCTGTGAAGCTTCTGGAGGACGCTATTCAAAGGGCAAAGACTGCGGCAGCAGAAGAAGCGAAAAAAGCTGCCGAAGCAGAACAGCAAAACAAAGCTGGAAACAGTACAGAAGGTCAAGTCAACGAAAATGAGGAAAATGGACCGATGATAACAACAGCTGAAAACGAAACAAACACAGAAAAAAATATAACGACTGTGGATCAACATAATGATAATGGAGTAAAAGAAAATGACTCAGCCGGAGGTTCTACGAACGAAAGCGAAACAACTAATAACTCAACCGTTGCTGAAACATTGAAATCTCAAAATATGCTAACTAATACTTCTACAGGTTCAGTTCCGTTGAATGTTACACAGTTCATTGACAGCAGCAGCAGTCCTGCATTGGTGCACAGTCCCTTATTGCTGCTTCTTGTTTCGATGTGTGTGCTGGGCTGCACTGTCATTTGCTGATCGTTGTTCCAGTGGTGCAACTGCACAGTTAGCCTTTGTTTCGATGGATATGGATGCATTGTAAGGGCTTTTTTCTTTTTGTTTGGATACTGGCCCTTCTTTTTTTAAAAAAATATTATTATCCTCTTTGATGAATCTCTTATTTGCACTTTTTTGCTGAACGAATCTATTGGACTCCCTACGGCACTCATCAGACGACGAAACCGTTATTATGTAAGGGAGTCTCCTCTTTCTTTGTTGGCATTGTCTGGGCTCTGCTTTGTCGCCATTTACTGTGCTCGCCTAATGAAGTGTGTATATGTGTGTTCCGTGATATTAATAACTCTATTGCTTTTACCTGTGGGAATGGGATATTTCCCCAACATGTTTTAATGACTGTGACTGAAATGTGAAGAATGGCAGGA
>NW_021639890.1:134524-135422 GCF_002087225.1 Trypanosoma theileri
CTAAGGTGGAAGAAGAAAAAGCTAAGGTGAAAGAGCAGAAAGAAATACTTGATGGCACCCTTTCGGCATTAAACACCGCAAGGAAAAAGTACAAAGCAGCAGCTCAACGTGCCCAGAGTGACGCGAATGAGTGCAGAGAATTTGCCGAAGAGATGAAAAGCGAACTACAGACTGTTACGGACGTTTCTAAATACGTTAATGATAATGAAAAGAAAGCCGAAGAACTTGTGAATCAGTGCACTTAGACTGCCAAAGAGGTGAAAAATGCTGCAGATGATATGAATAAAGAAGCTGAGGCTGCTACTACTGCCGCAGATAAACTTATAACGGCCGCTGATGAACTGGATAGTGCTATTAAAGCATTCGGGTTTTTCTTAGCAAAGCTCCCGGAAGAACTTGAGGATGCTTTTGATGACGATAGGATAGTACTCGCCAAGTATCTTAGTGAACCCAAAGAAAAAGATTACGCATTTAAGTTGAAGAAAGACGTCACAACCGTCCAGCAGGAAGCTGCCAATGCCCTGAAAGAAGCGAATGACGCTGTGAAGCTTCTGGAGGACGCTATTCAAGAGGCAAAGACTATAGCAGAAAAAGAAGCGGAAAAAGATGATGAAGAACAACAAAACAAAGATGAAGATCCAGAGGAGAACCAAACAACGGAAGCTGAAAGCAGTTCAGAAAAGGGTTCTGAAAAAGAAGAGGAAACAACTAATTCTCCTTCATCAGCTCCAGACAATTTGAATAATACACAGTTAAGTGACAGCAGCAGCAGTCCTGCATTGGTGCACAGTCCCTTATTGCTGCTTCTTGTTTCGATGTGTGTGCTGGGCTGCACTGCGGTGTTCTAATGGAAGCTGCTGGTGGACGTGTGCATGGCGAAGGTGAATCCCTCTATATT
>NW_021639890.1:136213-137615 GCF_002087225.1 Trypanosoma theileri
TTCCTTGTTACCACAGACCCAAGCAACCCACAGTGACAATCATGACAACGATGTTCGTCCAACTGCGCCGCGTGGTGTACCTGTTGGTACTTCTGCAGTGCTGTGCGAGTGTGGCATTTGCGGAAGATGTTGGTGATACGGCCCCTACACAATCTGAGGTAAAAAAAACTTTGCAGAAAATGAGACAATTGGCTGCTAAAATAAAGGTTGAAAAAAAGGATATAGAAGAGAAGTTCTCTTCAATGAACGAAGCAAGGGAAGAGTGCAAAGTAGCAGCTCAAAGTGCTGAGAGTGACGCGAATGAGTGCAGAGAATTTGCCAAAGATATTGAAAGTGTATTAAAGAGTGATACTGATAATAAGAAAGAAAAAAAAGCCAACGAACTTGTAAAACGGTGCACTGAGACTGCCAAAGAGGTGAAAAAAGTTGCAGATGATGTGAATAAAAAAGCTGAGGCTGCTTCTGCTGCCGCAGAAAAACTTGTAATGACTGCTGATGAACTGAATAGTGCTATTAGTACCTATGCGAGGCTCCAATTTATCCTCCCAGACGAAGAGGAGGTTAAAAATGAGGATTTTAATGTAGATATCAACGAGTATATTAAAGACTATGAAGAAAAAGATTACGCAATTGAGGTTAACAAAACCGCCACAGCCGTCAAGCAGGAGGCTGCCGAAGCACAGAAACAAGCAGAATCAGCGACTGAAGCTGTAAACAACTTGAAGGAAGCTATTCAAAAGGCAAAGACTGCAGCAGCAGAAGAAGAAGCGAAAAAAGCTGCCGAAGCAGAACAACAAAACAAAGCTGAGAACAGTACAGAAGGCCAAATCAACAATAATGAGGAAAATGGACCGATGGAAACAACAGCTGAAAATGGACCAAACACAGAAAAAAATATATCGACTCTGGAGCAACAAAATAATAATGGAGTAAAAGAAAACGGCACAACCGTAGGTTCTACGAACGAAAGCGAAACAGCTAATAAGTCAACCGTTGCTGAAATATTAAAATCTCAAAATATGCTAACTAATACTTCTACAGGTTCAGTTCCGTTGAATATCTCTCAGTTAAGTGACAGCAGCAGTAGTCCTGCATTGGTGCACAGTCCCTTATTGCTGCTTCTTGTTTCGATGTGTGTGCTGGGCTGCACTGTCATTTGCTGATCGTTGTTCCAGTGGTGCAACTGCACAGTTAGCCTTTGTTTGAGTGGATATGGATGCATTGTAAGATCATTTTTCTTTTTGTTGAATATCAAATTTTTTTTTTTTAAATAATATTATCCTGTTTGATGAATCTCTTATTTGCACTTTTTTACTGAACGAATCTATTCGACTCCCTATGGCACTTATCAGACGACAAACCATTATTATGTAAGGGAGTCTCCTCTTTCTTTGTTGGCATT
>NW_021639890.1:137734-138636 GCF_002087225.1 Trypanosoma theileri
TTGTTCACCTTGGGGTGGACTGGACTGTGTCCAGGCATCGCAGCCACAGTAACACATGAATTTCTTTTTTTTTCTTTCTTTTGCTCTATTATTGTGTCTGCCTCACGCAGTCACTCTTTTTTTACATTTTTATTTTGGTATAAAGATCGGTGGGTTGTAGGTGTTTGTGTCTTTTTCTGTGTGTGTGTGTGTTCAGCTTGCTACTCGCACCGCCCACGTAATGAAAACACATTTCTTTGTTCTCACCTTCTCTCTCGGTGTTGTCACTCACGGCATTGCCACGAACATATTTGTGCCCTTTTGTTGTTTGTTGTGTGGCTTGCTTGGGTGACTGCAGCCTGCGGGGAGGGACTGAGACTGTTCCGCTTCGGCTTCACGTAATGGGTCTGTTTTTTTTTTTCTTTTCTTTTTCCCTTTTTGGGGTTGAGTTGATGTGCTGGTGTGTGTGGATGCTTCTCTGATGAGAGTGGCACCTGTGATTATTGTATTGTGAGTGCCTTGTGTGCTGTTGGTATCCTGTTGTTGTTGTTGTTCTTTTTCTTTTGTTTTTCTTTTCTCCTCTCTGCAGGTGTGTGGCTCCGTGTACATTTTAGGGAATGCGGCGGTGCCTCTCTGATATGGGCATGTGGGAGTGTGCGTGTGCGGCTGTCTGTGCCATTGTGTGTGGGCTGTGAGTGGGAGGGGGGCTTTGTGCTGCTGGACCCCTCCACTGCGGTGTTGGCCTCTCGTCTGGCTCTGTAGTGTGTGAGTGGTTTACTGTTGCTCCCCCATTGGGTTGTGTTTGATTGCTGCTTTGTAATGTGCACTCTCTCTCTCTCTCTCTGTGTGTGTGGTGCCCTCTACCTTGTGTGTTAAATGTGCGTCTCTTTTCTCCTTTTCCTCTTCTTCCTTGTTACCACAGA
>NW_021639890.1:139552-139859 GCF_002087225.1 Trypanosoma theileri
TGCTGAACGAATCTATTGGACTCCCTACGGCACTTATCAGACGACAAACCATTATTGTGTAGGGGAGTCTCCTCTTTCTTTGTTGGCATTATCTGGGCTCTGCTTTGCCGCCATTTACTGTGCTCGCCTAGTGAAGTGTGTATATGTGTCTTCCGTGATATTAATAACTATATTGCTTTTACCTGTGGGTATGGGATATTTTCCCAACATGTTTTAATGACTGTGACTGAAATGTGAAGAATGGCAGGAGGTTCAAGACACACAAACACGCACACTACCAACCCTCCTTCTCCTTGTGTGTGTGTGT
>NW_021639890.1:145005-145224 GCF_002087225.1 Trypanosoma theileri
CTGCTTCTTGTTGTTTATGTGTGTGCTGGGCTGCACTCTCGTTTGTGTTGAAGAACAGACCTTTTTTTAATTATTATTATCCTCTTTGATGAATCTCTTATTTGCACTTTTTTGCTGAAGGAACCTATTGGACTCCCTATGGCACTTATCAGACGACAAACCATTATTATGTAAGGGAGTCTCCTCTTTCTTTGTTGGCATTATCTGGGCTCTGCTTTG
>NW_021639890.1:146979-147537 GCF_002087225.1 Trypanosoma theileri
TGCACTACAAGAAGCCAATGATGTCCTATCTAATGCCAAGTTATCAGTGGAGAAGACAAGAAAGGCGGCCGAAGCGTTTAACAACAGATTAACTGAGATAGAAAAACTTGCTAACACTATCATCTCCGATGCTACTGAATTTGAGCCTTCTTCTGCAAAATTATCTCCGTCGTCGCACCAAACATTTTTGGATGTGGAGAACGTATTTGAGGCCGGCAAAAGAGAAGGTGAAGACGCTCAGTCTTTCGTTGCACAAGCGAAATCGAGCGTTCAAATGACCTTCGACGCTGCGAAGAAGGCGGAGAAACAGGCAAAATCTCTGAATTTGGCAGTGGAATCTTTCCAGAAGTACTTGGAGAAACATGGTCTTAAACCTGAAGAAGAAGAGGCTGACAAGGTTACTCCGGGGAATAAAAATGAAGAAAGCAAATTGGAGAGCAGCCACGAAATGAAAACCACTATGGAAGAAGAAAACACTGCACAACTGCATCACAGCTCTCATGAAGAGGTAAAGAATGTGCATATGAACACGACAAATATCAATGGAATAACTAAAGA
>NW_021639891.1:0-501 GCF_002087225.1 Trypanosoma theileri
TCTCAAGGTAGGACGAATACCAGATTGTTCAATTGATGGAGCAGGATAGTTGGGCAAATGATTATAAAAGGGATACGGTTCTTCTACTTTCATATTTTTAATGTTTGTGTACCATTATTTTCCGCATTTTATGATATGCGGGAAGCTGCTGTAGCCTAAGAGTGATACGGAAATAGAAGTAAGGCGAGGTGTGGTGAAAAACAAATAACACAAACATTGCAGCATACATATTTATGGTGTACACTGAGGAGGTGAGGTGACTCACTATATTGTTTTTATCTTCCTATTTTGTTTTGATTGATCAGTGTGTGATTTGGTTCTACAAAGAAGCACTCCTGTGTTTTTTTCTATTGCACAGTGTGTGTGGTTTTTGGTGTTTCTTGGTTGTGATTTCCTCACTACCCTTTTCGTTGTGACTCTGTGCCCCATTCAAGATTTCTAGAATTGGGAACTAGCAACTGGATGAATTTCAAGTGGTAGAGGGACGCACGTATATAAAAA
>NW_021639891.1:1229-2666 GCF_002087225.1 Trypanosoma theileri
GTGCTCGTGCCAAAGGAGGAAAACCAGAAGTCTAGATAAAACGAATGAGCTCACACCCAGGTTGGAGTGGTTGGTGACCCTTGACTACATGTACCAACATGAGGGAAAGGATGTTGGCACACAGATGTTCGCTGACTTCGTGAATGGTCTCATGGATGAGGATGCAACAGAGTAATGTCTCTTGTGAAAGTGGGTTTCTTTTTGTGTGTGGTTTTTGTTTCTACCTACTTCTATATAATTTATATACTTTTCTTGAAGAATACATAATATATATACTTTTCTTCAAGTGATGAAGTTTTGTATATCTATGCAGGGGAGAAAAAATATAATATTACTTGTTAGAGGTTTTCTTTGGTCTTATATATATTCCTACATGTACTCTCTCTCACTCAAAGGGATTCTATATCAGTATATAAGTATATTACTTTTCAATGGGTTGGGTTCAATAAGTTAACACTATGTAATAATAATCCGTTTGTTCACACTATGGTATTATACAATTTGGGGATATTCATAATATATACCTTGGAAGAAGAAAAAAAGGAAGTACCGAGTTTGTTTGTTCACTGGGAATAGAACCACTAATACATTATTTAACGAAGTTTTCACTCCTCCAAATCCTTCATGTCTTTCTGAACCTTTACTTTTACTTGTCTCTTTCACAGCATTAACATATTTCAAAAAAAAAACCACAGTAACAACATGTTCTCTGTCTCCCACTGTCGCTTGGCCCCATCAGCATTCTTGTTCCTTTTACTTCTGCTTTGCAGTTGTGGGGTTCACGCCGCGTACTCAGAGACGTTGGCGATGTCTGCGCTGTACTTCTCAAAGGCCTCGTACTGCGATGTTCCATCTATTGGCAACTGGAGCTGTGACTCCTGCGCTATGCATCCTTCGTTCCAGCTGACGAAGGTGTTTGAAAATGCGACGGAAGGCGCATTGGCGTACATGGGTGTCAGCCAAGACCGCATTGTGATAAGTTTCCGTGGATCCCAGAATATACCCAATTGGATATCTAATATGGAGTTTAAGCAAATAACATATCCGAATGCCACATGTGAGGGTTGCAGTGTGCATCGTGGGTTTTACCATTCCTTCTCATCACTGCGTAATGAGATGTGGGAGGAGCTGCAGCGGCTGGTTGCCGAATACCCCCGCCGCCCAGTCCTCATCACCGGCCACAGTCTTGGCGGCGCCATGGCGGTCCTCGCGGCGGCGGACTTCGCGGCGCAGGCGTACGCCATCGGTGCGGGGCCGCAGTTCGAACTGTACACGTTCGGTGCCCCGCGCGTGGGGAACGAGGCGTTCACGGCGTGGATGTCCGAACTGTTCTGCCGCCGTAAACACAAGACGTACCGCGTCACACACAAACGTGATGTGGTGCCTCACCTTCCACCAATAAGTTTTGGTTTTCAACACTCAGTACACGAGGTGTGG
>NW_021639891.1:4651-5004 GCF_002087225.1 Trypanosoma theileri
TCTGTGAATCTCTGTGAGGAGCGGCTGTACCTAACACTGTTTGACAGCTCAGTGATGGTGTTCCGTGAGAACGGGCATGTTGTTGCTGGCATCCCCATCACGTCCATCAAATCACTGCACTACGCCACGGTGGACGTTGCGGAGTCCAAGAAGGACCCTGAGAACAAGAAACATCAGTGCTTCCTGGCATTTGTTTCTAACAAGGATACGTTCCCAGATATATTCTTTGTGCCCACACTGGAACGGTTCGCTGATCCTAATGAACGCAATGTTCCTGCTACTCAGGTGAACCGCGTGAAGTTTGCTGTGAAGCACCTTGAACCTCTCATAAAGTACTGGCACTCGAAAACTGG
>NW_021639891.1:6071-6602 GCF_002087225.1 Trypanosoma theileri
AACTCACCGAGGAAGAAAAGGTGCATTTTTTTGATACGAGGCCTGGGTTGATTTAACAAAGAAACAAATTTTTTATATTTTCCTACTGAAACCACATTTTTATTTTTTCTGAGCCTTTTATCCATAAATATTCAGCCATTATTTCTCAATTCATTCTTTGTCAGATCTAGTTATGACCTTCTCTATCGAACATGCGTAGTAGAGGATCACTTCACTTCTTTCATCTTTTCTTTTTCTTTAGAGATGCCTTAGTATAGCTTAATATGCACCCTCCTTAGACCCCCAAAAATGTTCATCGTATAACAGTGGGCTTCACTATATATTCCCTCGTTGACCAATGGAGACCACATGCTTGGGATTCCAGCAATAGTTTAAAGCAAAGGAAAGATATAGAACCTTCTTCATACCACGTCTACTATATTATTTATTTGTTTTNTTTTCGTCTTACGTAAGTACTGACGCAGATATGGGCAGCTAGGGTGATGATACACGTGAATGTGCAGTAAAGCGAAAAAAGTATATAATAATACA
>NW_021639891.1:8745-9876 GCF_002087225.1 Trypanosoma theileri
ATTTTCGTCAGTTCTGTTATTTAATCAGAGAAGAACTGTAGACGGAAGATATCGGGATGTGTATATGATTTGTAGGGAACAGTTGGGGTTCATGACAAAAAATTATTATATTGGTCTTTATTTCTTCTATTTATTTTTAAGTGGGGAAAACAAGGTTTAGATTATTCGGTCTTATAATATAATATAATACACTATCTCTCTCAAAGGGATTCTTTTTTTTTGTGTCATAAGTGTATTACTTTTCAATGGGTTGGGTTCAATAAGTTAACACTATGTAATAATAATCCGTTTGTTCACACTATGGTATTATACAATTTGGGGAAATTCATAATATATACCTTGGAAGAAGAAAAAAAGGAAGTACCGGGTTTGTTTGTTCACTGGGAATAGAGTCACTAATACATTATTTAACGAAGTTTTCACTCCTCCGGATCCTTCATGTCTTTCTGAACCTTTACTTTTACTCGTCTCTTTCAAAGCATTAACATATTTCAAAAAAACCACAGTAACAACATGTTCTCTGTCTCTCACTGTCGCTTGTCCCCATCAGCATTCTTGTTCCTTTTACTTCTGCTTTGCAGTTGTGGGGTTCAGGCCGCGTACTCAGAGACGCTGGCGATGTCTGCGCTGTACTTCTCAAAGGCCTCGTCCTGCGATGTTCCATCTATTGGCAACTGGAGCTGTGATTCCTGCGCTATGCATCCTTCGTTCCAAGTGAAGAAGGTGTTTGAAAATGCGACGGAAGGCGCATTGGCGTACATGGGTGTCAACGAAGACCGCATTGTGATAAGTTTCCGTGGCTCCCAGAATATACCCAACTGGATATCTGATTTGGATTTTAAGCAAATAACATATCCGAATGCCACATGTGAGGGTTGCAGTGTACATCGTGGGTTTTACCATTCCTTCTTATCACTACGTAATGAGATGTGGGAGGAGCTGCAGCGGCTGGTTGCCGAATACCCCCGCCGCCCAGTCCTCATCACCGGCCACAGTCTTGGCGGCGCCATGGCGGTCCTCGCGGCGGCGGACTTCGCGGCGCAGGCGTACGCCATCGGTGCGGGGCCGCAGTTCGAACTGTACACGTTCGGTGCCCCGCGCGTGGGGAACGAGGCGTTCACGGCGTGGATG
>NW_021639891.1:11446-11711 GCF_002087225.1 Trypanosoma theileri
AACTATTTTGCTATTCAATTTGTAGTCTCACAATGATTTCCAGTGTTCCTAAAATGATGTCGCCGGAAACAGGCGTTCCAAACAACATGATGCTATTTGCCCGTGTGGAGAAGCAAGGCAAGTATCGTGATTCATGGACGGTTCGCCGCATTGCCTTCGACACGGAGACAGGCGACTTCTACTGTAGCGCTAAGGAAGATAAATTACGTGTGGTGTGGAAGCACAAAGTGAGGGTGGTGCGAATTATCGCGAAGGCCACAGTGTG
>NW_021639891.1:12147-12765 GCF_002087225.1 Trypanosoma theileri
GCGGACCCGACATCAAATCAAAAGAGGAACCCGCTTTTGGATATGTTTGTTATAACTGGTATATATTAACCTGTCTCAAGGTAGGACGAATACCAGATTGTTCATTTGATGGAGCAGGATAGTTGGGTAAATGATTATAAAAGGGATACGGTTCTTCTACTTTCATATTTTTAATGTTTGTGTGCTATTATTTTCCGCATTTTATGATATAGGGGAAGCTGCTGTAGCCTAAGAGTGGTACGGAAATAGAAGTAAGGCGAACTGTGGTGAAAAACAAATAACACAAACATTGCAGCATACATATTTGTATATATTTATGGTGTACACTGAGGAGGTGAGGTGGATCACCCATATTGTTTTTATCTTCCTATTTTGTTTTGATTGATCAGTGTGTGATTTGGTTCTACAAAGGAGCACTCCTGTGTTTTTTTCTATTGCACAGCGTGAGTGGTTTTTTGGTGTTTCTTGGTTGTGATTTCCTCACTACCCTTTTCGTTGTGACTCTGTGCCCCATTCAAGATTTCTAGAATTGGGAACTAGCAACTGAATGAATTTCAAGTGGTAGAGGGACGCACGTATATAAAAACTTTTTTTTTTCTCCTTCTCTTGTTTACTGGC
>NW_021639891.1:13904-14396 GCF_002087225.1 Trypanosoma theileri
TTTATTTTTTCTGAGCCTTTTATCCATAAATATCCAACCATTATTTCTCGACTCCTTCTTTTTCAGATCTAGTTATGACCTTCTCTATCGAACATNCCCTTTCTCATTGTGACACCGTCTCATTTTTCCTCTTCTTGTCCCCATATTTACTGTTTGAACTTTATTCTTAAGGGTATTAGCACACTTCAGAAAGAACAGTAACAACATGTTCTCTGTCTCCCACTGTCGCTTGGCCCCATCAGCATTCTTGTTCCTTTTACTTCTGCTTTGCAGTTGTGGGGTTCACGCCACGTACTCCGAGGAGCCGGCGATGTCTGCGCTGTACTTCTCAAAGGCCTCGTACTGCGATGTTCCATCTATTGGCAACTGGACCTGTGAATCGTGTCATAAGCATCCCTCGTTCCAAGTGAAGAAGGTGTTTACGAACCACTCGTACGGTACCTTGGCGTACATGGGTGTCAGCGAAGACCGCATTGTGATAAGTTTCCGTGG
>NW_021639891.1:15275-17866 GCF_002087225.1 Trypanosoma theileri
TGTGTGTGTGGTTTTTGTTTTTACCCAATAATACTTAATCAATTATTTTCTTTTTTAAGAATACATAATTGTTTTCCTTTTTCTTAAAAATAAATGATTTATATGCTTTTCTTTAAGTGATAAAATTTCACTTATTTATTCAGAAAAAATAAAAGATATACTTTCACTTTTTAGTTTTTTTTTGTTTCTCTGACAGTTTGCGAAAAAAAAGAAATGATCGATACTCATGTTTTTTCGTAACAAATGGAGTACTGGTGTTTTGAGGTTGGGAATGTTTTTTTTTCTCTTTTATCTTCACACTCTGTCACACTTAAGTTTCTAAAAAAAGGAAGCTTACAAGCAAGGAAAATGTGAAGTACGACCTGTCCGTTGTATGCAGAAGCAGAGTGGCGGACAAGCACGTAGTCGTTCACGGCATTTCTGCGCCATAATGGCCCTGCGGCCTTTGCTTTTGATTTTCTTCTACCTGATACCCCACATTTAAGTTATCACGTTTTTTTTTTTTATCAATAGAAAACGACATACTCACGGTTCCGATGGGCCAAAATAGATCCATCATTTGGGAGGGCTTGGGTTCCTCCATTATTAGCTTCGCAATACCGCGGAACGCAGACTTTATACAAGCATTTAAGTAAGCACCCGCACATTTCAGTGCCTAATGGGCAGCAGTGTGGGAGACAGATTCATTTTTATACCATCAGTACCAGTGCGCACGAGCGCAATTGGAGGATAAAACTTTTTAGTCACAACAAAACGTAAACATGCAATTCCAGGAATTACAAAACCGAATGGCATGTATTTACCAGGAAGCAGTGACTGCAAAAACACCATTGGAAGAAACGCAAGCGTAATTTATGGCGGCACCACAACAACTCTCGCAAAGAGAGCTTCAGTGGCGGAATTGTCCCACCCAAACATAAGAGCAGCAGAGGAGCCGACTTGGAAACAAGAAAACATTTCCACTCAACCAACCATTGATGTATCACACATGACTTGGCAAGGGGATAACGTACCTACGGATTACGTGGAAAGCCCAAGTTTAGGTTATCGTGGGATACACGAACTCTGACAGACGGCATGGACCGAGGTAATCAGTCCGGAGGAAAAGATCCGCTCCTTTTGAAGGAAATGATAGATTATTTGGTGAAGACATCACCCAGCCAATTGGTGACCGACCGCATAACGGGAAACTTTTTCCTTTACCAGCAAATCCTGGACCAGCTTATAACGGCGCATGGAATATTTTTCTGCAATGGACACACACATTATTCGTAATGAAGGAATGCCGGCATAACAGGTTCAAATGGGATGAAAGCTTTACAAGCAGATGTGGATAATACGAACAGTTAAGGATTTCCCGGGAGTGAAGATGCAGGACATTCGGGAGATTATCGTTGAGCCTTAAAAGCGGGGATGATCCTTTCATACAGACCACCGTGGTGTGGCAGAAGAAACATTCAGCACCACCACCACCTCCCAACAAAGCACACTGTTTCTGCTGTGATCGTATAGGCCATTACATCTCTACGTGCCATGTCGCTTTGCAAAAAGAACCTTTTAAGCCAAAGAACGATTTTCGGTTCCGGAAACAGTGAATACCGGGTGTCAGGGCGGATAGGGTATCAACGGCAACTGGATATCCAGGATTGGATAAGCCCACTCAACACCATGATTTTCTTCCGATCACACATTCGAATGGTGTCACAAAATATTATCAAAGGAGAAACACGAAAGCAGTACGCACATGTACAACACTTTTAAAGGGGGTTTCCCACCAATAACAGCTCACCCCACCCAAGGACGACTTCAATAAACGATGTTACGTTAGTACCCGCGCGATCCCACGATCCGCACATCGTGGCATTGGTTTCAGAGGCCAAGGGAATAGATAGGGAGTTTTGCGCTCGTACGGAATACGAGTCACTTGGGGTTACGTCGCGTCAAAGAACAATCCTGCGGACGGCATATTTAGATGGCAAACGCAACTATATGAAAGTGTCTAAAGGGTGGAACTTCCAATGGGCAGAGCGGGGAGCGGGGTTAAAAGGGCTTCTAAGCATTTCCATTTTCGTCAGTTCTGTTATTTAATCAGAGAAGAACTGTAGACGGAAGATATCGGGATGTGTATATGATTTGTAGGGAACAGTTGGGGTTCATGACAAAAAATTATTATATTGGTCTTTATTTCTTCTATTTATTTTTAAGTGGGGAAAACAAGGTTTAGATTATTCGGTCTTATAATATAATATAATACACTATCTCTCTCAAAGGGATTCTTTTTTTTTGTGTCATAAGTGTATTACTTTTCAATGGGTTGGGTTCAATAAGTTAACACTATGTAATAATAATCCGTTTGTTCACACTATGGTATTATACAATTTGGGGAAATTCATAATATATACCTTGGAAGAAGAAAAAAAGGAAGTACCGGGTTTGTTTGTTCACTGGGAATAGAGTCACTAATACATTATTTAACGAAGTTTTCACTCCTCCGGATCCTTCATGTCTTTCTGAACCTTTACTTTTACTCGTCTCTTTCAAAGCATTAACATATTTCAAAAAAACCACAGTAACAACATGTTCTCTGTCTC
>NW_021639891.1:19079-19379 GCF_002087225.1 Trypanosoma theileri
ATATATCTATATTTATATTATCAGTTTTATCCACGAGTTGTATGAACGAGAGTTAGAAATAAGTTTTTGCTATTTCAGTGAACGACAAGTTAAAGCCGCAACAGGAAGGTAATTCTACACAGAGTGTATTAAGTAAACCGACCATCAGTATCATTGCAAAGCGTACTACAAATGTACGGAACTAGAACGAATGCTATCAATGTTCCACAAGTTTTCTTTCATCAGAATGCATAACCATTACACTACCCTATTCCACAAGATAGAAGGTACTCTGTCCATACCGGCACTGGCAGCAGCGTG
>NW_021639891.1:20564-22416 GCF_002087225.1 Trypanosoma theileri
CATCAGTGCTTCCTGGCATTTGTGTCGAATGATCACGCGTACCCTGATATATTCTTTGTGCCCACACTGGAACGATTCGCTGACCCAACTGATGACCACGTTCCTGCTGCTCAGGTGAACCGCGTGAAGTTTGCTGTTAAGAATCTTGAATCTTTGATACGCCACTCTCACTGGACGAGTGGAAACGCATCAGCACTTCCAATTCAATTGGTTTCTGTATTGAAGGTAACAAGAGGGCATGAAGATGAGGTTGAAAAGGCGCCGAACGGACTACTTGATGTGTACACACGGATTTCATGGAGGGATTGTCCTCTTCGCTTTCCTGTTGTTAATAATTGTAGTGGTGATAAACGTTTAAGTGATACAGGATTGAATTGTCTGCCTCCACCACGTCGTCTCTCTGCATTGTCAGGTGATTTGGGTATTAAGTTACAATCGGGATTTCCAGGGGAGGCGTATTGATGAAAAATTATGCTTTGAATATGGTTTTTATTGATTTTTTATTGTTTCGGATAAAAGGTACTGTATTTTAGTACGTGTTGTTGTATATATTTCTTACTCTTCTTATAGGGGGTTTTCGGTAGAACGATATAATTGGTTATTGCAGTGGTAGATCTGTTTAGTACGTTGTATAGTAGTATAAAACGAAATTGTTTTTTTTTTTTCTTACTTATTTTAAAGTGATCGACACCGTTCGAATATCAGTTTTTTTATTGTCCATTGCGATAAAGAAGGGGTCCTATATATATGGTGACCTAATCTTTTGTTTGTGTTGAAGAAATTCTTTTTTTTTCTTGCATTGCTCCAGTTTAGTGATCATAATAATGATGAGTCGGAGTGGTCAAATGACTGAAGAGAATACGACTGACATAAGACGAAGGTGGGAAAGCCCTCTGTTGTGTCTTTGTTTTTTTGATATTTGTCTTGTTTTTCTTCTTTTATATTTTACACGCTTGTGTATTGATTCTGAACGTAGAGGAAGGGGACAACGAATGCGGTAAGAAAAACAAAAAAAAAAAACATGCCTCAGGTTTTGTTTCTTAGTATTATTATGAGGCTCACTGAATACTGTCTTTCCTCCTCCTTTATATTTTTCCTATTCTCGTTTTCCTTATTTCTCTCGTCTGTGTTCTTTTCAGATACGCGTCAAAGTTGGTTCTACAGGCCCAACTAGAATAGTTCACTTTCATCCTTTGACTTTTTTAAAGTTTTTTTTTTCCTGCGCTCTTTCCATCCTTTTTCTCCTCTTTGTGTGCTACATTCATAATGAACGTGGGATACTCCAGACCAGTAAAAGAAACCAGGACAGAAGCGTAAGAACGACAGTATGTTTTTTAACCCGTTTTCCTAGCGTCGTTTTTTTTTTTCTTTAATACAGTTTTCTTACTGCATGTACGTATAGGGATTATTTTGTCAAAGATTTACAAGTATTTGAAACGTAATGTTTCAGGTTTCACCCTATTCCATACATAAGAAATATGTACCATCTTTTTATGCCATCGTATTGTTTTCACGTCTGCTTTTTAAGCGCTATTGCCAGCAAGGAGGAACATCTCCACACTTGCCAATGACGCTAACGTACACACACTACTATATGTGCAGATGAAAAAAAAAAATGTGTGGTTACGCGAAAAAAAAGTGGATATAAGAAAAAGAAGTAAAAATAATAAATGTCACACCGGTTATTCTATATTTTCTACATATTTTGAAGTATAATTAAATGTATCATTTTAATTGATTTTTCCCGAATGATACTTGGGCAACCTTATGGGTAATATCATTACAAAAAAAACTAATTACTATTGAAACATAGGATGTGGGACACGTACTGTTAAGAATAGAACTGAAACAA
>NW_021639891.1:23680-23871 GCF_002087225.1 Trypanosoma theileri
TTGGCAGCGGCCTGCCGTCGCACTACGAGCAGCCGGAGGGGAATGCGACTGTGATGTGCCCGCGGCTGCAGCCGGCGACTCCCAATGAGAAACACGAGCCCGAGAAGGGGACCGGCGAGATGCTCGCGTGGTACATGCGTGTGGCCACGGAGACGGACTTCCTGAAGATCTACACCACCATCCGTGATGTG
>NW_021639891.1:24633-25167 GCF_002087225.1 Trypanosoma theileri
TTTTTTTTGTCAATTTTTTGCTTAGCATTTTCATATTTTTTCCCCTTGGTCATTTAGTTCTGCTTCTTCTTTGTGTTTTTATCTTCTCTCAGTTGTGTTTTTATTGTTCTTGTTTCTTCTTCGATTGTGTCGTTTTTTTTTTTTTTTTACGTTGTGGTTTCTATAGTGTTTAATTAGGGTAAGGAGATAGTGATAGAGAAATAATTTAGTATTGTTATTATTATTACTATTATTGTGGTTAGTATTTTTAAATTGACACGGACTGGTTCTTTCTTCTTAGGTGAGAATCAACTGCATATTTCAACGAGAAAAGGCAATAAAGAGAAGTGTGTGAGAATAGAGGACTTTAGAGTACGTTAGTAAGTAAAGGGGAAGGTTTTTTTTTTCCTTTTTCCCTTTTTTCCCTTGTTTATTTGCGTGGATACGTGAATAGTTGCGTGGAACTGCAATAGGTTTGCTTTTCAGTGGAAAGTCCAAAAGGGAAAGTGTGATCTTCGTTATCTATTAGCAGTATATAGATACATTGAACGTGTT
>NW_021639891.1:26789-27125 GCF_002087225.1 Trypanosoma theileri
CGTGTGTTATGCATGCGTGCATGGCCACATGGTGGTGAAGGGGGTGGATTTGTCGGCTGGGGGNCGCTATGAATACTTTACTTCGGAAGCAACTGTGGCGGATCCCACATGCCCTGCAGAGAGAAAAAATCCACTAATGGATCTGTATTTCTTTAATAGTGCTTACTGAGGATATCAAAGCAAATAAGTTTCAGATGGTAGATCTTTCTAATGTGCTGTATTATGAGTAGAAAAGGGTATTATTATGTTTTTTTTTGTCTCTTATTTTGCTCTGTATATGAGGTTTTGAACTATTGTTTATGCCGACGGGAAATAATGCATTATATGAGGTAAAAC
>NW_021639891.1:28285-28602 GCF_002087225.1 Trypanosoma theileri
TTTGTGTCCTTCTGTTTGCCTCTGTGTTATGAGCTACTGCATGCAAAATATGTTTTCTGTTATTCCCTTTGCTCTTTTGAAGATTGCTAAAGTTAAGTAAAGCAAAAAAAGAACCATGTCTTCGGATTCAGGTGTACCAAACAACATGATGCTATTTGCACTTGTGGAGAAGCAAGGCAAGTATCGTGATTCATGGACGCTTCGCCGCATTGCCTTCGACACGGAGACAGGCGACTTGTACTGCACTGCCAAAGAGGAAAACTTCCGTGTCGTGTGGAAGCACAAAGTGAGGGTGGTGCGAATTATCGCGAAGGCCA
>NW_021639891.1:30360-31526 GCF_002087225.1 Trypanosoma theileri
TTTTTTTTTTTTTTTTTTTTTTGGTTTCCATTATATTTTCATTTATTTGCCTTTAAATTCGTAAAACGATGTTGAAGAAGAAGCGAAGAAGTATCTTTTTTTTGTTTCTCCTTTACCTACGAATCGTTTTTTTTTTTTGGTTTTTTCAGGTGCGATTTTTTTGTTGTCAATTTTTTGTTTAGTATTTTCATATTTTTTCCCCTTGGTCATTTAGTTCTGCTCTCATTTGTGTTTTTACCTGCCCTCAGTTGTGTTTTTATTGTTCGTGTTGTTTCTTCGATTGCGTCTTTTTGTTTTTTTCGTTGTAGTTTCTATAGTGTTTAATTAGGGTAAGGAGATAGTGATAGAGAAATAATTTATTATTATTATTATTATTATTATTGTGGTTAGTATTATAAAATTGACACACATTGGTTCTTTCTTCTTGGTGAGAATTAACTGCATATTTCAACGAGAAAAGGCAATAAAGAGAAGTGTGGAAAAATAGAGGACTTTCTAGTACGTTAGTAAGTAAAGAGGAAGGTTGTTTTTTTTTTTCCTTCTTTTCCGTGTTTGTTTGCGTGGATACGTGAATAGTTGTGTGGAACTGCAAATAGGTTTGCTTTTCAGTGGAAAGTCCAAAAGGGAAAGTGTGATCTTCGTTATCTATTAGCAGTATATAGATACATTGAACGTGTTTATATATANTTTTCCCTGGTGGTGTATGTTTTAATTTTGACGTATTTCTATCCTGTCTGATTTCATGCGTGTCGTGTTTGCACGACATGGTATATAAAGTGCAATCTACATGCCTTTACTGTACTGTTTACAGGTATGCATTTTAAAATGAGGGATGTATTTGAGGAGAGAAATGTAGGAAATCGTCTCATGTACCGATAAGTGTACCAATGCAGTCCCTATTAGTAGCGAGAATGCACTTGCAAACATATAAACAGTTGGGGTGACGTAAAGCTGAAGGGCAGAAATAACTCGACCAGGTACGAATGGGTTTGCTTTTTTCAGTGTCAGCGGTGCGAGTTTTTTTGTTTATTTTTATTTTGTAAGGTTTGGTGTTTTTTTGTTAGTGTGAGGTTTTTTTTTTTTGTTTTCCATTATATGTTCATTTATGTGCCTTTAAATTCTTAAAACGATGTTGAAGAAGAAGCGAATAAGTATTTTTTTTTTTT
>NW_021639891.1:33076-33426 GCF_002087225.1 Trypanosoma theileri
ATCGCAGCGGCATTTATCTATATTGCCAATCGTATTGAATTTGGAGTTTCCTCTTCACCGTACTCTCTTTATAATCTCGCTGATCCTCTCTGTTCCTTACTCTTCGCTGTGGTAACACTTAATATGACTCGTCCACTCATTTCTGATTTATTGGGAATTCTTATGGAGAGTACACCACCCGGTGTGGACTACAACGCATTGAATAATGCCCTTCTCAGTATTGATGGAGTTGTGAGTGTGCATGATTTACATGTTTGGTCTCTCTCTGCAGATTACACCGCCCTCTCTGTACATCTCGTAGCGGATAATGCGGAATTGGCCCTACGTAAAGCCCAATACGTCTGTGAAGT
>NW_021639891.1:34881-35904 GCF_002087225.1 Trypanosoma theileri
CACTACACAACAAGAGAAGAAAAAACACTTCATTGTATGGCTTGGTGGTTAAGCCGACCAATTGGGGAAGAAGAACAACTTTTACCTCTCTCTGTATTAATTGAATGCCCAGTTCAGAAAGGTAAAAATGCATTAAATGTACTTTTTTCTCTCCCTGGTCTTGTTGAGGTACATTTCTCACAATGTGATAATATGACGAATAGTAATGCTCTTATTAGTCTACCGTCACCTCGCCTTCCTGATCTCTCAAGTAATGCAGTGATAGAAAATGGATACTTGCAGTTTTCTCATTATCATGCACTCTGCGATCTTAGTCTGGCACAATGTCGTGGCTTTACACGTCTCTGTGGACTTCCCACCGCCTCATCTCTTCACACCATTGATCTCTCCTTTACAAATGTGAATGATGATGGTATATTACTATTGGCGGAATCAAAGAGTTTGCGGAATGTGCGGTTGATGGGATGTGTGGAAATTACAAATGTAAATGCCATGGCCCGCATGACTACATTAGAGCGACTGGACCTCACATCCTGTGGGGAACTCACCAATGATGGTATTGCCGGACTTGGGAAGAGTAACAGTTTACGGGAAGTAATTCTTCGCTATTGCAAAGGTATCACAGATGTTAACAGCGTAACGGAAGCTCCATCTCTATTACATCTCTGTGTGGCTCGTAGTAGTTTAACACAGAGTGGAATAGCCTCTATTGGTAGTAATAATAACAACAATAATGGGATGAGTTTACAACATCTTGACTTGACTGGCTGCCGGGGAGTAAAATCTGTGGGTCATTTAGCCTGTGCAGTTTCACTATGTTTATTAGATGTATCATGGGCAAATGTAAAGCGTGATGGTCTTTTGGGTTTAATAGACTCACAATGTTTAGAAGTACTGCGAATAGCAGGAAATCCATTACGTAGTATTGCCCCATTACGCCATATGCAGTTATTGTTGGATGTGGATATCAGCGATACGAATATAGGCGATGATGATATTATTGTACTCGCTACAATGAAAGCA
>NW_021639891.1:38539-40020 GCF_002087225.1 Trypanosoma theileri
ATAATAATGATGAGGTGATAAGGAATTAACATTACATCCATCACGCTCCAATGCAGAAGTAATAAACTTATTTGCGGCGGAACTTGTTAGCTGCCAACGCCTGATGCTACAAGAATGTTGGAACGACAGCGTCATTTATTGGGACGCAAAACTACTTGGAATTTTTATCTCTGTGGAGTATTATAAAAGTTATGAATCCAATGAGAAAAATGTTACGTTCATTGTTGAGGGCACTCTCGCATCTCTCTCTGATCGGGTTAAGGCCATCCTCTGAATTAGAGGTATTTGTAACGTGTATACGCGGTTCACTTTGTGAAGATCAGATTTTACTAATTATTAAACATTTGACCATGAGGTATGGCTAAGGAGCTCAGTTTCGCAGCCCGTACTATGAAGGGGTTATGCGACCACGCAAGGACGCGTCTGTCCTCCAACACTCCTTTTAGCCAGCATCTTCCACATCAGCGACTGTTTTCCAGGACGTCACGGCACGCCGGAACAGGATACGCCAGGCACAGCGGAGCGACATCCGCTATCCGCCCTTCCATCATTACGGGAAGGAGCGACACGACACCTGGCCGCTAAAAGGATGTCTGAAGAGCACCGCATGAGCACGACGTGGCATACCCGCATCGATGCATTGCGACGGTATCTGGGTAATCATCTCCAAATGACTCGGGAGGCAAAAACCACACACAGGACAACGCCGTCTTTTGCCTTCCCTCGAGCGGAGTTCCCAGGAAACAAGGCCCCAAGCACAGGTGAACCTGGACCCAAGTTTTCTATGTTTCAACAAACATTCGTCTTTCTTTGCAAACCAGCAACGAGACAACAACAAGGACATCAATAGCAGCAACAACAAGGCCAGCATACAAGAAATTGATTGACCACTCCTTTTGAAGGACACCACGACCCACAACATCGAGGCCGTCCGAGGATTGCCCACAGCGCATACAGCTTCCAAAGACTTCTTGGAGCGTGCGCCACGTTACGGGCAACAACAGCAACACAGCCACCGGCAGAGTGCAGGGACTAGGCACCCACCGACACAAATGGCATCAGCATCACCGCATCCAATCATACAACACCCGGCCGCCGGGACGACTCTCGCCATTTCCAACACAACAATGGCCGTCTCCCAGAAGGTTTTTACGGAGTGAATCTCCTTGCGGTCGCCGAGTTGACACGACGACGACGCCTCATTTACCAAGGGCTGGTCATATCTTTACATGGTCGATATGTGGCTGTCCATGGGTAGTGGTTCAATACACGTAATAATTTCAGCACGCCTCCCAGAGTGCCAAATTACGTTATCACGGTGTGGTGGTAGTAGTGGATGGGTATCGAGCAAATAATCACCAAGCAACGCGACAGTTGCGTGATGTACGAAAACGTTTGTCAGATCAACAGCAGCGAGCTGAACGGGAATTACTGCGGAATTTAGTTCAGCATAGCTCACATTGGGAGCATTATCAACTTTA
>NW_021639891.1:40981-41338 GCF_002087225.1 Trypanosoma theileri
ACAGCAAAACACCATCAACAACAACAAGAAGATTGACCACCATCAAACGGTGCAACCTTGTTGGATACAACATTTCGTATGGCTTATGTTCACCTGCGATCTGTATTGCTACCTCGAGTAAATGAAAATGTCAGGCATAAACAGCCTAACGCTGCTTAATGAGCCGGAAGCCTCCACGACAGGAGACGCAAGATTTGGTTCAATACAATAACCACAAAAAGGCTCACGCAACTATGGGGTACACGGGTGAACCCCGCCAAGCACTACACACGTACAGCGGACGACTGCCTCGTTTCCGCTCCGGCAAACCCCCGACGGCCCGGTCCGCAAAGGGCAATAGCGAAGCACACGAGGCTC
>NW_021639891.1:41724-42717 GCF_002087225.1 Trypanosoma theileri
TACCCGTTAATAATGTGTTGGTGTACTGGCCTTATCGGCAAACGTTGTTTCTTAGTTTGACTTGCCTGTACCACTTGTGCAAACACGTTCTTCCTTTCCTCTTCTTCTCTTCTTCTCAGTAACACAACAATGAACTCCTATTTATTTTGTTGCTTGTTGGGTCGGCGACAGGCGTCTTGAGCTTACTCTTCTATCAGGGTTTCCATATTCGTGCTCGTCGCTGTTTTTAGAGAGGTGGGGAGACCTTACAGAGGGGGAGGTAAGCTGTGTAGGGTTTCTCTTGGTTGTGAAGACTGTGGCATGGCGTAGTTCCGCTCCACCGCAATAAGGAACTGTGCTAACGGCTTAGAAAAACATAGTTTCATCAGGGGTACATCATCAACCATCGCAAATTGGGCTCGCAGTGGATGAAGAGTGGGCCAACTCAAGAGATGCAGAGCTGTTTCTTCGCATTCGTCGCGTTGGCTGGTGTGCGCGTGAGTAGGTTGATACCCGTGTCGTGACATTCGGTGTAGAGTTAGGCCTGACTTACTCATACACACTGACGACCACATGTGGGACAGACTAATGCCGGAAGGTCTCTCGTTTTCGTTGTTTTGTATTGCCCATTGGTGGAAGTTGTTTTTTTGTTTTTGTGGCATACCCTGTCTATAATGGAATTTTCTGCAGTGGATGACGAGGGAGTCTAGGTGGGCATAGAACTTCCGGCATACTCCGCATTGGACTTTCTCTCTGTCCTCACGCTCTGATGGCGATGAATCTCAGTTGTGTTTCTTGTTACGCGGGAATTCCATCTATAGCAACGACGACGGTGACCAGCAATGGTGAAATTTGACAGTTTGGCAAAGGATCGTTTCCTCTCGTCAAGAAGGCTAAATCCCATATTCTTATCAAGAATGGTTTCGTAGAGAGCGAACATCGCGGTCATAGTGAATCTGACGGCGTTTTAATGTATAGTTCTCTTGGGGAAGGGACGTGTTTTTCCCCACACTA
>NW_021639891.1:43055-43953 GCF_002087225.1 Trypanosoma theileri
GCACATACTCGATGTGGGTAACGAAGGGAAGAGGGACAGCTGCCAGTCTACAGTGTAAGGTGTACTGTACATGATGTGTTTACGCCTTCAATCTAATGAAGTGAATGTTTGCCATTACTGTGAAATGGAAGCGAAATTACTGTTGAGTGAATATATATAGAATCCTAATTAGTGTTGTTGATGTATGGCACTCGTAGTAGTGTACTCATCAATAACCCAACCAGCCACAGTACTCTGGAAAGCAACAGTAATGGTGGCATAGTGAGTCTCTCTCTCTTAGTGTGAAGTTAATATCTTTTATTGTGGATTCTTATTTTGTTACTGTTAGTTATTTCTCAGTGATTGATAATGGTAACTGTTTTATATTCTTTGGCAGATAATGATGATGAGGTGATGTACTTTGTGTTGGTTTTCTGTGTTTGGCATTTGTGTTTTGGGAATATATATTCATCCTCTGTGATGATGATAGTGTATTATTATTATTTATTCATTTGTTCCATTCACGGTGTGTATTTTTGAATATGTGAGAGTGCGAGGTATTACGAACTCTTCATGTTGTTCTACCGTTCGATTAAAATCATAAGGAATGATAGTGTCAGAATAAATAAAGAAAATAGCCGGAAAAAACTAATATATAGAACAGTAGAATAACGAAGTAATGAAGAAGTTGTTGGAAATGATAATATCTGTGTTGTTGTTCTTGCTGCTCTTGCCGTACTGTGTCTGTGGCCTTGCAGCCCTCCGTGATGACAGTTGCACGTATGATACTACTGTGTGGAAGAACATGAGGAATAAAACTGATTATACACCTTCGTCTGTTTCTATTGTACGGGAATTACCTCAAAATGGTAAGAGTACTGTTTCCCTTTACACAACAACAACAACAACAACTACTACT
>NW_021639891.1:44271-80519 GCF_002087225.1 Trypanosoma theileri
TTTGGCATATTTAAAATGGTTTTGCTAAGCGGCAGTTCCCCGCACAAACGCTTTAATGTATGGAGTTTAAGTTGGCGCAAAAAAGGTAAAGCAGATACCGCTTGCCAGAACACCAAAACGGAGTACAACAGTAATAGTGTTATACGCTGTCTTGTGCCACGCGTCCATTGTGAACTGAAAGCCCTCCCCATTGCTTAGTTCAGCTGCTATTGCGGAATGCTGCGGACCACGTGGGTGGTATAGGCCGTTTCTCTTTAAGCGTCGGATTGTTTTTTTTAGTGCCGCCGGGACCCCGCACAGACCTTGCCCCGACCACAGCACCACGGCGCGCTACTACCAAAGAATTTTTTTTTTTGCATATACCTGCCGTTTCTTTTCTTCTTGCGAGTGTAGACGTTGCTTTTGGTTAATTTTCATGAACCACCACGCCGCAATGCCAAAACAAACCCCCGGATTCATAACGCCGATCTTTTTTTGGAGGGAGAGTGGGCCCGGTACGCTTCTTCAAAGTTTTGGCTATCTTTGCCGCAAATTTTCCTTCCATTTTTTTGTAGTTCCCCGATGGCCCCGTGAATGTCATGAATCCGTTCCCCGGGATTTCATTTAGTTGCTTGAATGTTGTAAAATTTCTTGCCCAGCTGACGCCCAATGGCGATTTACACGCGTCCAACATTTTACCCATTCCAGGCCTGAATGGGTTCAAGATTGGAAATTGGCCCGGGTGTTTTTGAAAGCTGGGGTCGATTGATCCGGCGGTGGGGTGGTTATTGGGCGGCGTCCGCCGAAAGCGGTGCGGCGGGTGCGTTCTGGGGACACCCGATTCTGGGATCAAAAATGTAAAACATTTCCTTCGGGAATACTTTCACCCTCTTGTGAGCTTTAAATGGCCAGCGGGGTTCCGCAAAAAAGAAAAAAAAACACCCGGGGACCGCTTGGGAGAGCCCTTTCCAATTCATCTTTCGGGCTAAACCAAATGACGATTTGCTCGTTTATAATGTGCCTTTCGCTTTGTGGAATGGGAAAAATTGGAAAGTCCGGTTATGGGAGGAATCGGTGGATACACCCTTTGGACCGGTCATTCTGGAAACCGTTTTCCGGTAACCAAACCCTGCGGTTCTGTAAAAGCAAAACGTAGAACCAAAACAAATTCGTAGGTGTTTTCCATCAATAACACTTCCCCCGAGGGTGGGCAACCATTAACAATTTTGCTATGATACCCGCGCCGCTTAACGATCCGTGCATCGCGGCGTCGTTTTCAGAGGCCAACCGCATCGCAAAACGCACGTGGACCCCAACAGTATGGGAACAGCGAGCCACAATAATGAGAGGATCCGTCGCGTTTACAGTGCAGAACAATTTACAGAGTCAGGAAGAAGATATTCCGTTATTTATCATAAGTTTGAAATTGCAAAAAAAAAAAAAACAGCGCGTTGCAATATACGCGAACAACGGCCGCCATGATGGCGCCAAGGGGGCCGCCAACTCAAATATTTCTGGCGGGCCTGAAAAGCCAACGGCCGCAGACACCACATAAAAGAAGCACGCCCCATCTTGAGATAGGGGTCGGACATGGCCAGTGATATTCTGCCAGAGGAAAAGGATCGATTGGCTTTACGGCTGGGTTGGGTTACAGCCAACCGTTGGGGAGAAATAGAAAAACTTCAGAGAGAAAAATTTACACCGAAAAGTCGGGATTTGAACGCCATAATAGTGGATTGGGGAGTCCTTTCCCAAGATATTCGGGGGCGATCCAAACAGGGCCACGAGGCACTCGGTAATCGGTGAAGAAGGCGCACGGTGCGTCAAAGCAATCGTAAAAGGAATGGCGGATGACAAAAACTTTCAAAGAAAGGAATAAGATTTCATAGGAGTACACTTTAACCACAAGGAAAACACGGTTTCCCTAAGCTAAAAGAGAATAAAGAAGTTGCAAGAAGCATTATTATTGGAACGCTCAACAGTTGAAGAAATGGAGAGGACAGTTTCAAGCGCGATAATCGCGAGAGGGGTGTGGGGTGAATCTGTTTTCCCTTACTATTTTTTCTTAAAAATAGTGCGTCGGCGATTGTCATGTTAAAATTGGGGTTTTTTATGGCCACAAGATCAGGCAAATTTACCATCAAATGCGAGAGAAATTAGGCGAATTGGCTCAAAACATTTTCAGAAAACGAGCCAGTTCACCCACCACAGCAGTTGCCACCCATCGCCACGCTAGTAACGGAGACATCCATGTACGGGTGGAGAGCGTTGTTATTCAGGGATTAAGGTAAAGTTTTGGCGGCAGGTGGTGCATGGGCGCATTCACCCCACACATGATACCCCTAGCGGAGGTGCGTGCCGTTCATCTCGCATTACACGGTTTTAAAATGCGTCTGATTGACTGGCCCCTCGGATATTCGCATAGTCACAGCCTAGGCGGCGAAAGCCTAGGCCGTAGAGTTCGCGCTCGCACGGAATATGAGTTCCTCGCAGTTACGTCGCATCGGAGGGCTTTACTGCGGACGGCATGTCTAGATGGAAAACCATCGAAAAAAAAGGACGTTGCAAAGTGGTGGAACTTGCGATGGGGAGAGCAGGAAACGGGTTAAAAGGGTTTCCCAGCACTTCTATTTCGCCAGTTCTGGCTTTTATTGGGGTGCGGCCGTCGGGGGTAAAGAAGAAGGGGATGTATAAGTTGGGTTCTGGGGAATGGGCGTCCAAGGCGATAAAATAACATAATTTCTATTTTCTTCTCTCTGACCTACCTTTTGATACGCTTCTAGGTGGAATTAGGGTCGGACATTCCGTTTTGCTCTCTTTGCGATGCCCCGGCGGTTTCGCTAAAAAGGAAGGCGCGGCCCCGCGACAAACGCCGTGCGAAGAACTTCCGGCCGTCAGGGGTTTTGTTCGACCACGCTTCCGGGACCCCGTCTGAGGGCCGTTTTTTGCGTGCCCTCGCCGTCCCGCAGGTTTGCCGCCGAATTTTTTTTTCAGGGGTTAGACCAAATGGTCGGGCGACGTTTTTCCCGGAACGTGGGAGGCAGCCGGGGGGCCGCCCCGGAGAAAAACAAAAAGCGCGGCAGTTCCTCCACGCTCCGCGATGGTGGTTTTTTCGCCCGCCTCGTCGTGTCGCAGGTTTTTTCCGGACGGTTTCGGGGAACTTTGCGGTCGTGTTTTCGTGAGGCTGGGCGAAAAAAAAAAAAAAAAAGTCTGCGGTGCACGGTGGCCTTGGGCGGTTTGTCGGGAAGGACAGTGGGCGGCAATTCTGAGTTTTTTTTTTTTGTGTTACCGTCTGGGTGTGAATAGGGTGCTTGGCGTTGTTTATTGCGCATGGTGACGCCGTGTTTTTTGGGGCGCACCTAGGGTTTTTCCGTCGTGTTGGATTGTTCAGGATTTCAGGGGGTTTCGTTTTTTATTTTTATTTGTTGTCATTTTTCTAAGTGTTCATTCCATTGTTTCTGATAACGTTTTTTTTTGTTTTCGTTTCGTGTCGGCCGTCTTTGATGATGGTTTGAATGCTGTTCATTATTTCGAAGTATTTATGACGTTGTTCGTTGAAATGTGATGTAATATATTTTTTTCTTTTTTTTTTCTTGTTCTCCATTCTTTTTTCTTTTTTTAATATCTTTTATTTCTCTCCTCTTATGAACTATTATATTTTGGTTGTGAATTTATTATATTACTTATGGAAACTGTGTTTTTTTCGTTGGAGTTTTATTGTATGTTCTTTATTTTTTTTCCCCCGTCTTGATCTAGTTGGTATTATTCTATTATTTTTCTTCTTTTGAATTTGTAAAAGTAAAATACATCTGAGTTGGAACTCTTCATATCTCTAAAAAGTTATGATTCACCGTATCTCTTCAGCTGAAGAATATGCAAATGTAAAGAAGGAGGCAGGCAATTATCTTGGTCTGGTAGTACATTTTAGCGCAGTTTGGTGTGAACCTTGTAAGGAAGTAAATAAAGCTCTTGAGAGTTATATTCCACAATATAAGGATACTATTTTATTCGCTGAAGTTGATGGCACAAAACTTCCCGAATTATGTGAGACTGAGGGTGTGGAATGTGTGCCGTTTATTGCATTTTTCAGAACCTCCCCAAAAGATAAAGGACAAGAGAGGGTGGCAGAAGTTGTTGGTGGTAAACTTGATCAGATAGAAATGAATATAATATCATTATATGGAAATGGAAACGATAGTCGAGATAAATTTTCTGATCTTCAAAGTTATCTACAATATCTAACAACGCGAAAAGGTGTCGTTGCATTTATTACAGGTACACCTTCAAGACCTCGTTGTGGGTTTACAGGTAAACTTGTTGAAATGTTTAATGAAATTGGAGTGAAATTTATTTACTACGATGTTTGGGCAAGTGATGAGGTTTGTGAAGGTTTAAAGAAGTTTTCTGAGTGGCCCACGTTTCCACAGATTTATGTCGATGGTGAACTTATTGGCGGATATGATATTTGCCAACAATTAAAAGAATCAGGGGAATTGAAAAAAACATTAAAATATTAATGTACTCTTTTATTTTTATATATATAGGGTGTTTTTCGGATTTCTCAAGTTTTTTTTTTATTGTACTTGATGGTTTCTCCGGGTTTTTTTTTGTTTTACTTTCCATTATGTGAATTGATTCTTATTTTTATTTTTCCCCTGCTTATTTGTTTTATTATATGGTTTTTTTTTTTCGTTATTGAATCTACCTCTTTTAGCTTTTAACAATAAAAGAAAGTAGTTGACTGTGACATTTTTTTCACTTTAGATATGGCGTTTTTTTTGGATTATCCACTGAATATGGTGATTACTTCAGAATTATCTGGCATTTATTTGGATATTAACGTATTATTCCGATCTACATTACATGAGCTTTAACTATTTTAAAGCTCGTCCTTTATGAATGGAATTCTCTTCATTTTGTCAATTGCAAAAAACATGGATCTGAAAAGAAGATTGGTTTAATTCTCATTAAATCATAGTTACCTATACATCTTTTGCCGGTTTGGATTTGTGTCTGGCGTTTATTATTATTATTATTTCCACAATACCAAAAGAAAAAAGAACCCGGATGTATTTGTAAGGGAAATGGTTTCACAAAAAATTTGAGAGTGGATAGTAAAACTTCTTGAAATAATGCCTATTTGGTTGTTCATATATGTGTTTTGTGAATCATGGGGATCTTCGAATTTAAATTAATGGGAGAGACTTTTTTTTATTCTTATGGGATTATTGAGTTTTTTGATTGACTGGGAATTGGCTCCTATCCATATTAAAATCGTGGTTCAGAGGCCATCTGAAAATATTACAAGTTCGTTTGGGTGTTTTTCTTTTGGGGAGAAAAAATGACTCATTTTTATTTTTATTTGGCTAAAGGGTTATTAAATGCATGAAATTTTTTTTTGGTAATTTTAAATCTGAAAGAGATAAATTAAAAGTTTGTATTTTGTTCGATTATTCTAGTTTCAGTTTTTTTTTTTGTTTTGTTTTTCACCTCTCTTTCAGAAATATATAAAAATATTTATATATTGGAAATCAAGTAATGGATTGGTTTAAACCTTGCTTTCGTATTGTAAGAATACATGGTGACGTTTTTTATTATTTATTATTTATTATTATTATAAGTGTAATGTAAAGAGTAACTTGAGAAAACCCATCCCACCCCATTCCTTACTG
The DNA here is from genome assembly GCF_002087225.1 of Trypanosoma theileri. NCBI lineage: Eukaryota > Euglenozoa > Kinetoplastea > Trypanosomatida > Trypanosomatidae > Trypanosoma > Trypanosoma theileri. The sequence continues at coordinate 49,923 of NW_021639891.1, forward strand.
AGATCCTTTAGAAGAGTGGGTTTGGCGCGTTTTTATCACTTTACTTTCTTAATTGTTTGGTGATTCTAAATAATGTGCTCTCATCATGAAATTATTGTGATGTTTGTGTTTTGTAAACATGTACTGGTTGAGAAATAATAAAGAAGAAGAAAAAAAAGTATACTTAATATTTGTTTCCTATTTTTTTTTTTAAATCTTTCTATTAGAGAAAGCAAGACGTGATACATTTCAGGTTCTGTTTTTTATCTTTTTTTAGCGAAGAATTTTCAATTTCTTTTCTCTCCCTTAAAGCACATATGTCTGTTTTAAGTACTTTGAAACAATGGGCATCGGGAAATGTTGGTGTTATTGTCAGCAATACAGTTTATGTTATTATGCTTGTTACACTTGCGAGATATATTGCGCGTCGGATTGCATTTCACAATGGGTACATTACAAAAAAAATTAAAGTGGCTGATCGTTACATTGATGTAAACGCAGAAGAAGAAGCAATAGCTGAAGATATTGTAGATCCATCCCTTATAGATGTTGATTTTGATAGTGTTGGCGGATTAGAAGATGTAAAGAAAATCTTAATTGAACATCTTAAATGGCCTATTACTAGACCAGAATTGTTTGCTGGAAAAACACTACGATCACATCCAAAAGGTGTATTACTTTATGGACCTCCTGGAACAGGAAAAACACTTTTGGCTCGTGCCTTGGCAAAAGAACTTGGTTGTATTTTTATTAATGTACGAACAGAATCTATCTTTTCCAAATGGGTAGGAGCTACAGAAAAAAATGCTGCCGCTATTTTTACACTTGCAGCTAAACTTTCACCATGTGTTATTTTTATTGATGAGATAGATTCTCTTTTGGGATTTCGAAATAATATGGATGCTGCACCACATAATCATGCAAAAACAATTTTTATGACCCGTTGGGATGGTATTGCTCAGGATTCTTCAAAGGTTCTAGTAATAGGAGCAACAAATCGACTTGCAAGTATTGATGATGCTATTCGAAGACGTTTACCTCTTCAAATTGAAGTACCTGTTCCAAATGAAATAGCCCGAAAAAAAATTTTATCTATTCTTTTGGATCATGATATAAAAGATAGTTCAGAAAGAGAAAAAATTGTTCAGTTTGTTGTTTCTAAAACTCATGGATATACTGGATCTGATTTAACTGAATTGTGTAAAGCAGCAGCATTAATACCTATAAGAGAAATGGGGGAAAGTGGAGTTATACCCCCTATTGAAAAACGTCATTTTCTTGAAGCATTAGAACGTGTTCGCCCATCTCTTTCATACTGAAACGTAAATAAATTTTTTTATTTATTTGCAAGACCTATTCGTTTGACTCGTTCCTCATTTTATGGATTAGGCTATGCTTATATATATATTTTTTTTTCTTTCTATTGCTGGGATGTCTCTTCAATTTTTAGAGGGTTTTTATTTATGTTGGGGAGGTTATTAGCACAACAGTTTGAAAAACAAGGATTACAATATGAAGAATCCTCTGGAATCCTTTGGTGTTCTTTATGTACATCTTCTGAAGGATTAGTTGTAATTGAGAAGGCAACAAAAGAAGATGTATTGGAACATTGTAAACTAAAACGACATATGATTGCAATGGAGAAAGAAATTGCCATTGAACAATATTGTCCTGTGGAAATAAATGGTCGTCAAATGCTTCTTGATCATCATTGTATTTATCCAGCTCGTATGTTTGGGAAAGGAACAGTAATTTTGGATGAAACTTTGGGGTACATAATTGCAGAAGATGTCTGTGGTGGTGTGAAGTTAATTCCTCGACATAAATACACAGTAGTAGAACTTATAATTCCTTCAAGTATGGCCCCTTTGCCATATGAACCAGATTACTTTGTTGAGAGGTCTATTCGAAGCAAGAAACGCAGAGCTGGGGTAAAAGTCTGGATAGAGCAACACAACGTTTCTATACAAGGTGAAACGGCTGCAATTAAAAGAAAACGAATGCTTTTTCAAGAAACAGTCGTATAATGTGCGAAGTTCATTTTTTTTCTTTGTTTTTTTTTTTCTTCTTCCTTTTTTATCACTCTACAATTTCCCACTTCAAATTAATTGTATTAAAAAAGATATTTTAGTGGCGTTTTTTATTTATTTATTTGTTTTCTCTAAATTTTCACTTTTTTTTTATTTTTATTTTTGTTACTCTTTCCATTTTTTTTTAAATTTATTATGAAATGTTAGGTGACTTATATGAAACGTTTATTAAATGGCGCAAAGCATTTGCTAAACGGTGGGAGTCTTGGTTATCTCGCAGCAGGTGAACCATATCAACCTTTTGGAGAAGAATTTGGATTAACTGTATTTCCAGACTACCTTCATGTGGGGGAGAAAATGTCCTTACGAAAAGGGTATGTAGATGTGTATATACAAAAATCTGCATCAATTAGATTAAGTGATGGTCGTTTTCAATTACCACCACTTCCTCCAAAATCTTTTATATCGTTAATAGAACGTATTGAGCAAGATAAGATAGTGCCACGCGGATGGTTAAATAATCAGACGGCAAATCTTTATGAACCTGGTGACTTTATACGTGCACATATTGATAACCTTTTTGTTTATGATGATATATTTGCTATAGTTTCTCTTGGTGCTAATGCTTTACTACGTTTTGTACATGTGCAAAATGGAGAGGAATTAGATGTAGTTGTACCAGATGGTAGTTTATATATTATGTCCGGACCTGCCCGGTATGTGTACTTTCATATGGTTTTACCTGTAGAAACTCAACGTTTTAGTATTGTATTTAGACGATCTATTTTAAATTCTGATGGTGGATTTAGACCAGTAACAACACCATTGGGAGATCTTATGTCTTATCGATCAACACAAATTTTAAATACTTTGTATGCGAAACAAATAGGCGGTGTACGTGTTACAGTAGATGATAAATACCTTGAAAAAGAAGAAATAGGTGCCTTTGATACTGCAAAATGGGTAAAGGGTTTACATCCACTACGAGATTGGTCCTTATTGTCACAGTTGGATGAGGATGAAGCTAGAGTACAGGAGTTGAAGAATCAACGTTTTCTAGATGTTGATCTTAGTTGGAGGTTTGCTGAATTAAGGAAACAGTACAAGGAACTAGAAAGTCTCCTGAGTATCTAAGCTTCAACAACAAAAATAGTAATAATGATTATTTTATTGACATTTTGATATGAGAACGACTACTATTAGAGTTGTTTTTCCTCTTATCCTCCTCATTACCATCACCACCACCAATGTTATTACTACTTCTCCCGGAAATACTCTCGTTATCGTTATTATGTTCGTTTTTTTTTCTTTTGCCTTTGAGGTATATATATATTCCTCTGTTTTTTTTTTTTCTTTTTTTTTCTTTTCTTATTTCTTTCCCTACGTAATTTACCCGCAATAAGGGTCTGAAACTGTGGGAAGTTGAGAGATTGATTAATCCGACGTTTGTCAGAAAACAAGTGCACATATCACGCACAGTCACAGATTCAGATAACTTAAATAAAGGAATGACTGGGGGTGAAGCCTCTGGAAAGCAGCAGAGTTCTCTGGATGAACCCCCTGCGAAAGTTGCACGACATGAAAAGGAAAGTCAGGAACAGGAGAGAGTCACACTTTATATCCGTTGTGCACAAATACATAGTAGAGGAGAGTTAATGAATAGTTTTTTGGCTGAACACCGAGAAGAATTAGGCATTCAAGGGTGGTACAACACAGAAGAGAATACTTCTACATCATCTGAGTCCACCATTTCTCTTCGTCCTGATGCCCCTGTTGAGTGTGTATTTATGAAGACCTCACGAAAACCCTATTTTCTTTTAGAGTGTACAGCTAATAAAAAAGATGCCACTTCAGTAGTAGAGAAACTGATTTTACTTCATAACAAGACCTACAAAGATCATCCAGTAATTATAGAAATTGCAAAAGATGGTCTTACGGTATCTGGAGAACGAAAAAAATTAGAATTACGAGATGCTGCGAAACGAACACCAGTTGCATCTTCCACATCTGCACCTGTGGGTCCTTCTACCACCACTTCTTTTGTTCCACGTGTTTTGTTGAAGAGATGAGACCCATATTTATATATATATGTTTCTTAAATCATTAAATAAGTGGATTTACCTTTTTTTTTGGGCTTTGGCTTTTTTTCTTTTGTTTTTTATTTTTTTTACGCGTAAATATGTTTTTTACGCTCTTTCCAACTTTTTTTTTCTTTTTTTTTCTTTTTTGGTTAACTTTTTCTTTTTCCCTATCTCTATTGGAAAATCATTTGCTATGATTTTGGAAAGTTCGTTGTGCAATCCTTTTTCTTTCTGGATTTGTGAGTACGAACATTTCTGAGGCTGAGGCCGGAGAGACGAGAAGAAAGAAGCTGTGGAGTGGAGGCGCAATCATTAACAGCGAAAGGGAAAGAGAGGGAGTGAAAAAAGAATTCCTTTTCCCCTTTCCCTCATACATCAAAACAAAAGAAAAAAAGAACAAAAAGGGAAAGAAAAAGAAGAAAATGACGGCGTTGCGTTGGAAGGAAGAGTGGATGCCATCCCTTTCTGAGATTATCTCGACATGGCGAGATGTTCAACTCAGTGCTCTCCAAGATGAGACAGCTTGTGATCGTATTCTTGGTAATCATGAAACCTTAAAGACAGGACGTGAAAAGGTACGAAATCTGACCAAGACTTTCTCTCATTTCGATAATGAAAAAAAACTGAGTGAGTTTAATTCTCTTTTAAAAGAATATCAAGGGTATATTGATCAATTAACAGGATATTTAAAGGATGCAGAGAGAACCTATCTTGAGATGTTTAACCGGGTAAAAGGTATCCCTGATCCATATCCACTCTTGAAGAAGTTATCTGCAGAGATGGAAAGTGTTTCAAAATTAATTGAAAGAGCGGAAGCCTGTGATGCCTCACGTGAGGAAGTTCATTTACTTCAGGTGGAATTACAAGGACTGAAGGATCAGGAAGTGACGATTGAACGTCTACGGCGAGAACTTGCGGAAGCTAAGAGGAATGCTTCATTACATGCAGAGCAAAGTGCGCAAGATGCGACTGTGGAATATCAAGTCCTTTTATCACAATTACAACAACAAAAACATGAAATGCAACAAGAAATTCAATCTCTTCGTCATGAAATTCTCAAGAAAAACTTATCGATAGAAGATTTAAGAAATCAAGTGGTAGAGCTTCGTGCTTCATTAGAAGAAGTGGAAGCTCAACGCAGTCGTGATATAGCGGAATTGGCAGTAGAGCTTGAGGTGTCTCAAAGTAATCTTCTTAAAAAAGAAGCTGAGATACAGCGTCTTCTTGCGACTAATAATACTAACACTGGTATTCATAAAAATACTCTGGTGAGTAGTGCTCCTGCTCCTATATTAGAGACACACCGTATGGAAATAGATGATAATACAGATGTCGTTTCCGTTCCCTCTAAAGAAGAACAAGTTGATAATGAATTTGATTTGCGAGTTGTTGAAGATCCACCAACATTAATATGGGAGGACCAAAAGAAAGAAATAATACAGCGATGTGAAGGATTACAAAATGAATTAAATATACTACAAGAAAAGTATGATGAAATTATTAAATCCAGTGGAATTCAATTACGTCAAAAAGAAGAAGAACATAAACGTGAATTAGCACATGTACAGGAACTTCAAAATCGTTTGCGATCACTTAATTTGTATGTTGATCAGCTAAAGAAGGAGAAGGAACAGCTTTCAAGGGCTGTCCAAACACTTGAAGGGGAATTAAATAATTTAAGTAAAACATCTAATTATTCTAGTGTAGACATTAGTTTGGGTACAACATCTTCTACAGGGCGGGGAGAACAAGTGCGAGTTGAAATACGAGAGAAGGATGATTATAGTTTTGAAAAACTTCTTTCTTCAACTCCTACGTGGCAAGTTGGAATTAGTGATTCTGTAAAAAAGAAAGAAAAGAATGAAGAAGAAAACGAAGGACAGAAAGAGGCGTCACCTTCATTAAATGATGCTGAGAAAGATCCATTTCTTATTGTTGCATCTCAGAGAGATAAGTTACGTGAACGACTTCTTACCTTAAATGAAGTATCATCATCACAGATTCATGCATTAAAGTTAGAGGTGGCGAACCTTACTAATGAGAACTGTACACTTCGTAAACAGTTATCAAATTTTTCAAATCGTGATAGTAGTTATTCTAATGGTTTTGGAGACTCTATTTTTGGAATTCCCATCTTGACTGGTACTGAAAAAGATGACGGTCTTCAAGCTAAAGGAGGTTTTCCACAGCTTGTGGATACTTCTGGTGGTATCTTTTCTCGCCGTACAACGTTGAATATTCTTGACTACGGAGCTGGTGTACTTTCTATGCGTGTCTTCTCAACAACTGTGGGAAGAAGATCTTTTGTGGTTTATTTGGCTCTTTTGCATTGTTATATGGTTTATTGCTTGCTTTTCTGATAGGCGATGTGTGTTTCTAAAGTGGGTGGTGGTAATGGTAATAGTAGTAGTGATGATAATGATAATGATAATGATGATGGGGTTGTGTCGTCAAGTTATGCTCCTCTCTCTATTGTTTTTCTTTTTTCTATTTTTTTTTTTCTATTTTTTTTCTTTTATTATTTTATTTTTTTTGTGTTTATACAGACATTATGCGACATTCAACCTATCTTGAGGTGTGTCTTGGAAATATTGCTCATAATGTTAACAATATTCGTCATTTAGTTGGCGAGGCGAAACTTATTCCCATGGTAAAAGGTAATGCATACGGTCATGGAATTGAGAGAGTTTCACAGTTTCTTCATGATGTATGTGGGATGAATAAACTCGGGGTAGCTTCCCTTGGTGAGGCACTTGCTATTAGAGATAAGCAACCCAGTATTGCAAAAAGTACTAAAAGTGAGATATTTGTTTTCTCAGATACAGAAATATTAAATGAGGGATTTCATCATTACTACCAGGCAAGTGGACAACATGGGGTACGTCTCACGCCTATTTTAGGGACAACCACACAACTAAAGAAGTTTTGTACATCTTCTGCATTCAAACGATCAAAGTTATGTCTTAAGGTGAACACTGGTATGAACCGATTGGGATTAAAACTAGATGAGATTAAAAATGTTATTCCACTTCTAAAGCAACGAGGTGGGGTAGATCTTCTTTTGCAACACTTTAGTGTGGCAGTATCCCTTGATCGATTTAATGAAACCATTGCCCATTATGATAACTTTCGAAAAGTTAAAGAACTTCTTTCAGATAGTGGTGTTGAGGTGCGAGCGACGTCAGTAAGTAACTCTGGTGCTATTGAACAACAAATTGGTATAAATGAAGATTATGTTCGTCCTGGGATTATGCTTTATGGTCCACGAAGTGTTCGTTCCAAGATATTATGGAATGGATATCCCGCTAGCTATTTCTACACAAAGGTCCTTCGCCACTTCCCTGTACGAAAGGGTGAAGGAGTGGGATATGATCTTTTTCCTGCACGTGAGGATGGAGTGATGGTATTACTCCCCATTGGGTATGCAGATGGATTACTACGATCTTATCAAGGTATGCCTATTACTGTAACCCCGCATGATGCTCAGGAATCCATTACAGGAATTCTGCATGGAATGGTGAATATGGACATGGCAGCAGTAATGGTGTATCCTAAAGAAGTTGGAAAAGATATGGGAGAGATCATGACAGCTGTAAAGGATGAATCTCGGATATTGGTTTGGGGAGGCGATATTGGGGAAAAGGCCATAGCTGTAGGTTCAATTCCATATCAGCTCATGTGTGGACTCTCTATACGTGTACCACGAGTATACAGGGAATCTTAGTAGGACTGTCTCTCTTTTTTCTTTTTTCTTTTTTTTTGTTATTCTTCCATTTTTGTTTCTTTAGTTTTTTTAAGTTTGACTCATGTTAGAAGATTCCGTAGAGTTCTGTATGATTGACCTTGTAAATAATTCTAGGGATTTCTACGTTCTTTTTTTTTCTTTTTATTTTATTGTTAGCGTGATTACCACCTTGAGAAAAAAATTTTATGTTCGTTTAAAATTCCTTTCTTTTTTTTTTTTATTTATATTTATATTTATTTTGGTTTTGCGAAAAAAGAAAAAAATGGACTCCCAATAACTTTTTTCGCAACTCCAAGACCTTCGTGACGAAAGATAATGACAATTTGATAAAAATAAGAAAAAAAAAGTATATATATATATATATTCTTTTCCCAACTCCACAGATAAACCCAGCAGTTTTTTCTTTTTCTGCTTTTGCTTGATTTAGATGTTTGTGTGTTTGTGTTTGTCAGTTTGCCCTGTGTTTTAAGGTGTATTTGTGGATGTGAAAACTGTGTGGTTGTGTATTTACTCCTCCATTTTTAAAATGAACTCTGACTTTGCAGAAAAGGGATGACTCTCTCCGAGCTGCAGTTAACATATTATTATTATTATTATTATTATTATTATTATTATTATTATTATTATTATTATTGGTGCTTTTGAGAAGAAGGTGAAGCCGAAGAATTCTCTGTTCAGGAGGGATACTCTTCTATTAATATGGAGTGTATTCTTTCGTTCCACCCTTCTAGAAAAAAGTGAAAAGTGTGAGATGATAATAATAATCAAGAAGAAGCAAAATCAAGATCTTTTTTTTTTTCTTTCTTTAACCTCACTTTCGTGAGGATTTATGTCTGCTTTTCTCAATGTGGAATAAAAATTAGGAATGGGAAATGCTGTCCCTTTGTAAATACAGCGTGTTTGGTTTTTATTAAGGGCCCTTTACTTTATGTATGGTGATAAGAATACAGGAATATATAGTGTGTATATGTGTATGTACTTGGATGTGTACTTTATACACATGTGCAAAATATGTCTTTATCCAGGTGAATGACTTTTGTTGAGTTCTTGTTGAGTTCTTGTTGTTTTTTTCTTTTTTTTTTCTTATATATATATCTATATTATTGACAGGACACACTGTGCCCGCCAAGATGGTTTTTTTTTCTTTTTCTTCTTTCTTATTCTGGGCCGTGTTAACAATGCAAGTCCACCACTACTTTTATAATTCGGGTGGTGCAGCGCATACGAGAAAACAATGGCTGTGCTCAGCGAGTTGCGCAGAGAAAGAATTAGAAGTACATAAAGAGAGTGAAGTGTCTCTCTTTGTTTGTTATTCCCATATATATATATTTGTTTTTTTCTTTTGAGTATTCACTTATTTGTGTCTTTATGAATTTTTTTCTTTCCTTCTCTCCCTTTTTTTTCTTCTGTTTCTCTACTTCAAAGAAAACCTCACAGAAGTCAGCACAATAAAATAGAAAAGACAGAAAAGAGAAACCAAGAAAAAAAGAAAGAAGAACCGAAAAGAAAAGAAAAAAAGAAAGAAAACCAAGAAAGAAGAGAAGGAAAAGAAAGAAGAGAAGGAAAAGAAAGAAGCAGGACCCAAAGTCAACAACAGAAAAACAAACAAACAAACAAACAAAAAAAAGAAAGACCGTATTCTACTTTATTCATGGCCCTTCGTCGTATTCAGAAAGAGCTGCGGGATCTGGAGCGGGATCCTCCGGCGAACACCAGCGGCGGTCCCATCAACGAAAACGATCTCTTCAACTGGAAGGCAACGATCATAGGCCCCGAGGACTCACCATACGCCGGGGGTCTCTTCTTTCTCAACATCCACTTCCCATCCGATTATCCCTTCAAACCGCCCAAGCTGCAATTCACCACAAAGATTTACCATCCCAATATCAACAATAATGGTGGGATCTGTTTGGATATTCTGAAGGACCAGTGGTCGCCCGCCCTCACCATCTCGAAGGTGCTGCTCTCCGTCTGCTCGCTCCTGACGGACCCAAACCCGGACGATCCACTCGTGCCGGATATTGCCCGCCAGTACAAGACAGACCGCAACGCATTTAACAAGACAGCGATGGAGTGGACTCGTCAGTACGCGATGTAGGGCCACGGGAGTGTAGCGGCAAAGCTGGAAGAAGATGAAGAAGAAACAGCAGTGGCAGCAGTGGCTGGAAATGTTGAGGAGGTGGGAATTGATGGGAAAGGCGCTCATTGGTGTGATACGAAATTAGCAGATAAACGAGAACGATGCAGAAAAGAAAAAAAAAACAACAACAAAAAAGAATACACAGAAAATGAAAAAAAAGAAGAAGAACAACAACAACTTCTTCCACCCAACACCATAGCCGAAAAAAACAAACAAGAAAGGATATGTTATTAACACCAAGCGGAGAAAACAAAAAAAAAGAAATGAAGAAGATGAAGAAAAATTATCTGGTATATTATTATTATTATTATAAAAAAAAAAGAAGAGTGTATGTTGGAAGAACGTATGGGCCTACTTAAACTGTACTTGCTTTGTACTGCGTTTGGGACGCAGCGTTAGGGCGGTGATGAAGAGGGGGAGGAACATCCGGAGGAATAAGAGAAAAAAAAAGGAAGAAAGAAAACAGGGGCGAAGGGGGGATTGAGATAGGAAAAAGAAAAAAAAACAGCTGTATGGTATATATATATATACTATATATATGTTTGCTATCTAAATCGTCTGGGCCATGTGTGTTCGCTCTTTGTATGTGATTGGGATGTGGTCTCTCCTCCTACTGTCCTTCCTTTTTTTTTTCTTTCTCCCCGTTCTTGACGATTTATTTTCTTTTTATCACTTGCTCACTGCTGCTAAAGCAAAGAAGTTTCCTTATTCTATTGCTGTTACTCTTCTCAGTCGTTTGCTCCATGGTTTGGATGAAAAGGTCACTGTCACACATGTATACACTTATATATATATACAGACACCAAAGCATTTTACTTGCGTCAATAGAAAAGGAGAGAGGAAGAAAGAAAGAAAAAATGAAAGAGAGATAAAGAGAGGGAGAAAGAGTGGTTGGGGAGATATTTTTATGCTGTGTTTGTACACACATGTGTAGATGTCTTTCTCTCATTATCTCTATATCTCTCGATCTATCATATTATACCTTTGTGTGTGTATCTGTAGGGAGTATGATATTTATACGTGTTTGTGTATATGTGTGTGAGACACTCTGTGCCATATTTCAATTTCTTTGCTTTTTTTATTTTATGAGAAGGAAGATATAAGATGAGAAGAGTCATTTGGTAGAATAAGATTAGCGTTAGTACCCGAGGTCAATGTGGTTGGCTCTTGTTAATGTGAAGAGGAGAATCAACAAGAGGTGGATGGGCTTTCTTACTTTGCCTTTTATTATTATTATTATTATTATTATTATTATTATTATTATTATTATTATTATTATTATTATAATATTTCACTGCCTGTGCACATATGAGTTTGAGAACGTGACGGCATTTAGGGCAACAAATCAGAAGGAGCGGAAGAACCATTGGTAATGATGAAGTAAGAGAGCGAGAGAGAAAAAAAAAACAAACAAATGTTATTGATTGAAGGAGAAACATACTGAAAAGAAAGAAATACAGGATAATGAGAAGAAAAAGAAGAAAAAAGAAATGAAATCAAGAAATAATTGCCTTTTTTTTTATTCTTTTTCTTTTGTTGTGTGTATGCGGGAGATGAAGTTGATGAGATGAGATCAGAGGAATGTCAAGGAAGAAAGAAAAAAGAAAGCGGGATGGCCTCTAGAGTGTTGGGTTGAGTATACTCAACCCTCTCTATCACTAGGTAGAGGGAGAGAGAGGGGAATAGGGGAAAAAAAGGATTTCACAAAGAATAGTAACAAGAATACGAAACGAAAAAAAAAAGAAAAGGGAATAAAAAAAAAGAAAAAGAGAAACAATGTTTATTTGTATTTAGTACTTAAGGGTACCATCTCATCCTTTTCTTTTTTCTCGTTTCCATTTCTTTTTTTTTTTATTTCGTTTTTTTTTCTTTCCTTTCTTTCTTCCATTTTCTTCACATTTCTATATCATTTCTATATCATTTCTTTTTTCTGCATCATATCCATACACGGACTCTTATTATTATCTTTTTTTTCTCGTTTTCTAAATGTTTATTCCTTTTTTTTTTCTTCTTTTCTTTTTTTCCCGTCCGGTGGTGCCGTGATCTGCACTTTTTGTGATGATGATGATGATGAAAAAAGAAAAAAAAAACAAAAACAAAATGCCTTTTCGCTTTTTTTTTTCTCTCTCTGAAATGTAATGAACTGAAGCGCACCCACGCAATCACAGAGATACGTACGGCCCGTTATGATTTTCATACGAGACCCCACATCACTCGAAGAAAGCGAAAGAGAAACAAAAGGAGAAAATGACGTGTTGGAGGAATGCTAGTTTGATTATGTCTGCCGTTTCTGTTTTTTTTTTTTTTCAATATGCGTGTGAATTGAATACCCTTTACTCTTATGTCTTTTTTCTTTTTTTTTTTCTTTTTCTTTGTCTATTTTTTTTTCCACGTTCTCTATTTGTGTTTTCTTTTTTTTTTTTTTCTCTTTTTTTGTTTTGCGTCTTGAAGCTCTTCTATTTCTCTCTTTCTCTGTAAGGAGTTGGAAGGGCGTCCACAGAAGAAAAAGAAGAAGTGTTTCTTTGTTTTTTTTCTTTCTGTGTGTTGTCGTTCTTTCTTCGTTATCGAGAAAAAGAAAAGGGAAGGAATACAGTCGGCAGCAAAAAAAACAAAAAACAAAAAAAGAAAAAGGGAAAGATCTACATTCTCATATATATATATATATATATATACGAACACTCTTTCTCTCTTCTCTTTACAGAAAGAGTAGAAAGGAGAGGGGAGTGAGGGAATAGACTAATCCATTCTTTGTGAGTGTACAAAAAGAGAAAAAAAAAGGAAAACGACAACAAGACGAGATAATGAATTCCTCTTGCACCGAGAATGACTATGATCTCTTTACAGTAGACAGGACATTTATTCTCTCCCTCTTTCACGCCTTCTGCACGGCAGTACCAGATGATATACGAACCAAACTCGCCAAGTCTGAAGCCGATGCACTTCAATTCCTTATGGTTCTCCGGCCAAGACTGACGAGTTTTTCACACCGACGAGTGACTTCCTTGCGGCACCCCGCAGTTTCTATGGCAGCTCGACGTTATTTTAATGCCCAACGCACTGCCATTCGGGAAGAGGCACGTCTTCATGGTGAATTTGCCGCCAGCACACACACAATGAATCTTAGCACCAATACTGTTAACACCAATGTTGCGGCTCGTGCTTCTTGCGTAGGAAGTGTGACAAGTTCGGTAAACTTTAATGCGGATCAAACTAACGTTGGGTCTTTACCATTACCTTTTATACCGAATGTTCCGGCTATTAACATGATGCAATTGATGCAAAATAAGTGGAATCTACTAGGGCCTTGCTATGAAGTATTACTGAGAAACTCAAGACCACGTATTGTTGCGGCACAAGTTATCGAGGCGAATGATATGGTGAATGATATAATTTGCCGCTATTGGGAACGTATAACAGTTCCACCAGGTGAGTATGTCGATATGGATCAAAGTTTCTCATTAGATGTATCGGATAGCATAGGAGAAGGAGGAGGAGCCTCAACCTCTACCTTTTCACGTCGTTTTGGTGATATTCGTCGTTCCTACGCAACCCATATGACAGCTTTACAGTATGTTTATCTTAATCTTCGTATTTCAAGTGTGTTGCTACCACCAGATACACTAGAATCAGAAATGTTAGACTCTATTATTGTTGATCTTCGTATTGATGCTACACCGCGAAGAAAGCTGGATTGTTTATCCTTTGATAGACCACCACGGCTCTACGGACACAGAGACAGTGATGATGTACATGCGGGTCTGCATGGTTTGAACTCAACGCTCCAACGCCTGCGTGAGGCAGCGACTAGAGAGTTGGCACAGACAGCAGTTTCACTAGAAACAGCAGAAGGTGCAACATCTGTTGTCAGTAGTGAATCAGCAAAAGGAGATGCTTCAGAAGGTCCATCAACATTGGCGGCAACAGGAACAGGAACAGGAACAACAGCAACAACACCAGCAGCAGCTATAGGAGGAACAGATGCCGCGTCAAATGTAGATAAAAAATCAGTTATTGGTAATGATAATGTTGATTGCTCCCTCTCAAATCTACCGGATATAAGTTTTGGACAATTCTGGCGCTCTATGTTGGAGTTAGCAGATAACTGGACAAGTACTACACATCCAATGGAGCAAGCTATGTTTTTGATGGAACTCTATTGTGAAGTGTTTGCACATGAATGGGATGATGAGGATACGGCACTCATGAAGACGCTACGCACCACCGCCGCGGAACGCTCAACTCGTCGTCAGGATGACTTATTATCACTTTATGATGATAGTGACAGAAGTAGTTATATGATGTCTGAGTTTAATCAGATGCTTTCATCTGTAGCCGAATTCGCTGCATTCGGTACTTCATATGCACCAAACCTCTCGAGAAAGGGAGTCCGTTCTATTGTAGATGAATATATTAGTTCTGTACCTAGGATGTTTGCCACACCAGAAGGTAGTATGGATGGTTCTGGCAGCTTTGGAAGCATTCCTGGGGTGCGGCGTATTACAGCAGTGGGGACTGGCACAGCGGGTGAAGAAGAACGACGCTCTCATCGTCACTCCTTATCAGTCTCCTCATGGTTGATTACGGATAGTGGAAGTGGTAGTACATTGAGTGGTGAAGTTGAGGGAGAAGGTGCAGGAAAGCGAAGGAGACATGGACGGGAACGTGGTAAACGTGATGGTAGTGGTAAGAGACGTCGTCGGCGAGGTACGGATGATGATGATGATGATGTTTTGAGTGGAAGTGATGTGGATGCTCTGCATGCAGCGGACTCGAAGGATTCCTCCCTCAGCTTTGATTCACTCCTCACAGAGGGTGGAAAAAGACGTAGACATCACCTTTCAAAGCGTGATTCCTCTTCCATGGGCCTTGCAGGTGAAGATCATGAAGATGAGAAGATGAAGAAGAAAAAACTCCGCAGCGGGAGTGCGAGTGGTGGTGGACGTCGTAAACGAGATGAACATGGAAAGTCAAGAGATGGTTCGCGTCATCGCCTTCATGGAAGTAGTAGTGGTAGTGGTAGTGGTAGTGGTAGTGATGCTGGTGGTAGTAGTAAACCCCCGTGGGGAAGTGATTCTAGTCTGGAGTACTCAGTGCCGGATGAAGAACTCACACCACTCTCACTCTGGCGACGACAACAAGAGCGGGAAGCGCGAAGACGACGACGAAGACGACGTGAGAAGCAGAAACGTTCCTCGCAGGCGGGTTTGAAAGAAACGGAAGGTGCAAGTGCAAAGTTAAGTGCGAGTGAATTGGCGGAAAGACGTGCACGTCTAGTAGAGGCTCTACGTGCCAAAGGCATTACCCTCGCGGCGGACTTCTTGAGTGATGATGATATTATACAACTCACAAGTGATACAATAGATCCAGAGTTGCTGCGACGACTCATGCAAGGTGCCGGGTTTACACGAGATGAGTTAAGTGAAGAGGATTTTCTTCGTATTATGCTTGGAGAGGATGATCAACTCCTCGGACCTGGGGCGGATGCGGCGGATAAGAATTCTGTTCTCGCCGCCCTACGCAAACGCGTATCCCGCAATCCACCCGAAACCGCCTACGCCCGACGACGACGAGAGTTGCAGGAACAATTACTGCGCGAACAGGAAAGAGCCGCAGCTCGGGCCGCGAGAAGGCGAGAAAAGAGAAAAGCCCATCACAAAAGTCGTACCGATACATCAGAGTCGCCAAGTCCAGCAGAGACGCCGCTGACAGAGTTTGAATCCCCAAGCCCAAGTCCCAGTCCGGATACCGCAGAGTTATTTCCCACTGACCGTGAAAGAAAACGACGAGAAAAACAACAACAACAACAACAAGAAGAAGAGTTGGATATGGAGAGTAGCAGCAGTGATTCATTGGCCGGATTGTGGACATCGGCGAAACAAAGGGTGTTAACACCACCACCAGAGCGTCCTGGTTTACCGCGGCCGAATGCCTTTTTACCATCGCCTTCTGTTCCTCGACTGTTTATGCCGTCTGTCGCACCGGAGATTATTTATGATGAAGCACCAGAAGTCCATTTACACTCAGAAGAGAAATTGGAAATGTTTTACCGGCATATTAGGAAAGATCAGCCAATCAAAGGACGTGCCCCACTGTTACCACAAACCTCTATTCGTGGTGGTACCTATCATCAGATGTCTTTAGTACGCGCCCGCCTTGGGCAAGGAAAGCAGAAGGGAGAAGAAGAAGAACCGCAAGAGAGACGTTGTGCGCCTGTGAAACTTTTTTCACTTACGACAAAGACTACTTTTTCAGAGGCGTTACGCGAGAGTTTGCAACGATATGTGGATGATAAGACATACTTGGATACTCTTTATGGGAGTTATTCTAAGTGACATCCACTATGTTTTTTTCTTTTTTTCTTTTGAAAACAAAGAGGAAAAATTCCTTGCATAACACGCTCGCATTCTCTTTATTTTTCTTTGTTGCTTCTTCTTTTTTTTGCTTTTGATGTTCTATCATGTATATTAGCACCAAAGTGTTCATGATGTTTTTTTTTTTTTTCTTTTCCACATGTGTGTGTCTTTTTCTTTCTAACTCTCTTTCCCAATATATATACATACATAGATGTGTTTGTGTGTATCTTTATGACATATCTTGATACTGGAAAACAATACTATGCGCTGTTATCAGCTCCATTGCAGAAGTACTCTCTTTTTTCTAACAGTTTTTTTTTTTTTCTTCTTTCTCTCTGTTTGTGTGGGTCTGTCTGTTTTTTTGTTTTTTTTCTTCTTTCTTCTTAAAATGCCTGGAACTCTTCTGGTTTTTTTTTTCTTTTCAGTATTTTTATTTAGTAATAAGAATAACGCAAAGAAAAGAAAAAAAGGAAAGGAAAGGAAAGGAAAAAAAAAAAAAACCAAAATGACCACAGTACTGCATAAGGTAGCTGTGCTTCTATTGGTGTTCGCCACCACAGTGCTTCTCACCTCCACCCAGAGAGTTCATGCAAACGTCAATGACTTAACGGATGCGGATGATAACTCGGGTGTGGTGACTCTCCTTGATGATACCTTTGACGCCTATGTATTTCCAAAAGAGGAAAGAGTAAAGCCACAAGCATGGTTTATTTTCTTTTATGCCCCATGGTGTGCCCATTGTAAGTCTTTACTACCACAATTCACAAATGTTAGTCGTCTCCTGCGTGAAAGTGGTCTCCCACACGCGAAGTTTGCTCTTGTAAATGCGGTAAAAAACAAAGCCCTTGCCTCACGTTTTAATGTTGAGACTTATCCAACTTTTGTATACACCACTGGTAAAGAAAAACAATGGTATAAGTTCAATGGTGGTTATAGTGCTGATAGTTTTGCACAGTTTACAGTGTATCTACAGCGTGGGGTAGATGCGGGTTCATTCGCCGATATCGTCTCAGACCCACGAACATTTATGCAAGTAGAAAAGGAAATGATTGGTATGCGTGTACCTATGTTTGTATACGTGCCGCCGACGAATGCGGGTCCGAAGGATATTCCATCAAGACAACGTGAATCTCGACAGGCACGTTGGAATACCGCCATTGACGCTGCGATTTCATTAGGGAACATTCGTTTTGGTGTATTGTACGCCGATGATATACCGGCAGATTGGGCGGAGCAAGTTGGATCATCATCATCATTTGCAGCGATCTTAACAGCGGTCCGTAAAGGTTGTAAAGGCACTGGACCTAATGGGGAAATATTTATTGTCTACTCCGACGCCTACCGCACACCACAGTGCTATGAAGAGAGTCCATGGCTTGCAGAAGAGGATAAGAATAACAAGGATAAAAATAAGAAAAATGAAAATGGATTAGTGGAGTTACACCCACAATTTGCGGCTTATCTCACATATAATGGGTTTCGGGCAGTGGAGGAGGTAACGGGTTCCTTCTTTTCTGTTATCTCTAGTTTCAATCATCACTTCTTGGGACTTCTTCTCACCAATGGAACCTTATCACAATCCGATACTACTATGATGCCAGTATTACGAGATATTGTGCAAGCAAAAAATGAAAAACGACTTACAACTGCCACTATAGATGGTGATCATCATCATGATAATACTACTAATACTAATACTACTAATACTGTAGGGAACGGTAAATCCAACCGTCGTATCTCTTTGGCACATGCTGATACACTTACACAACCAGTGTGGAAGTTTCGTTATCATGTGGAATCGAATGAACTCCCCGCATTTATTGTAGTCGATCCACGACGTGATAAAGTGTATCGACTACGAGTTCACTCTCCACGATTTGAGGAGATCAAGTTAAATATACCGTGGAAGATTGGAGGAGAACAGCAAACGATCATTACACAGTTTCTACAAGATGTAGAAGAAGGTCAAATGCAAGGGGAAAAAATGTCCTTTATGGGTGATGTTGCCGAGTTCTTACTTCATTTACCTGGTATGGAGTTTGTTTACGAGAAACTAGGCTACGACGATGCACTGTTCGTTACCATGTTCTTTGGGTTTGGCTTCTTTGCATTTATTATGTTCATTGCAGTTGTGGTAGAGCCAATCATGGAACGCCGCATGAAGGAACAAGCGAAGAAGGCGAAGAAGGACTAAACCCCCTATTTCTATATATATATTTCAGCAAAAAGAAAAAAAAAAACGAAAAAGCGAAAACAAAGCAAAGGAGAACCCAATAGGCAACTCCCCACAAAAAAAAAAAGAAAAAGAAAGGGTGCGTCTCGAAAGTGAAAATAAAAGGGGTAGTAATGATGATGATGATGATAGCGATATAATGACTGCCAGATTATTTACGTCCCGGTGCATAGATCAGCACAAGGGAAAAGAGAAACATGAGGGGATAGATGGATGGATAGAGGGAGGGAGAAGGGATTGTTGTTAATTCACATTCACAATTTAAATTTTCAACATTATATTTACTCATGTATATTCATGTATACGTTATCTCATTAATATTGTCTGCATGATCTTTTTTACTTGTTTTCCATTTCTTTTCTTTTCCCCCTTCTTCTTCTTCTGTTAACTGTAAAGTACACTGAAAGGAAGTCAGCATTACTCAACGCTCCCTCTCTCTCTATAACTATTTATACATATACCTTTCTCAAGCGTATTACTATTACTATTATTTATTTATTATTTATTATTTTTGTTTTGGCTGTTGTTTCTCTGAGCCACAAAAGGGAGACGAAAACAAAAAAAAAAAAAAAAATTGCCATTATGTTAAGACGTTCCTATTTTCTCTTATGCCTGCCATTACTTTCCTCTGTGTACGGCAACAATTTCACGGTATCGGATCGTGTTTGGCGGCGGATTACTGAAAAGAACGCGGAGGAGGGATTCACAAATGACCGTCGATTCCTGCGATTGGCGATTGACTCCGGCGGCTGCCACGGCTACGCGTATAAATTTTCTCTCGAGGAGAATGACCAATTGGAGCCGGCGGAGGATGTTGTGGTCTCGGAAATAGATGCCCATCAACTCAATAGTAATAATAATAATAATAATAATAATAATAATAAGAATGGGAATAGGAGTGAAGGAGGAGATCAACAAGAATTAGAATCACAAGGGCCTCCACCGCGTGTGGTGGTGGATAAACACTCCGTGTCGAAATTACAGTCTGCGGTGATTGACTTTCACTCGGAACTGAAGGGAGCTGCTTTTGTGGTTGTGGGAAATGAACTGGTGGATCAGTCCTGCGCCTGTGCCATGTCCTTCTCATTGAAGAAGCGACCAGGAAAGTAAAGAGGAGATAAAGAGAGAGAGAGAGAGAGAGAGATAATATTCTATCTTTTTCTGTGTGTTTGAGTGAGTGTCTGAATGAGTGATGAGTGAGTGAGTGAGTGAGTGTGTGGGAATATTTGAGTGAATGAGTTTTGAATATATATGTGTGTATGTGGGTAAGGGAGAGAGGAAAAAAGGGAAGAACGAACAAAAGAAAAAAGGAAGGAGCAGTGGTGTCTCTGTGAGTGTGTGTTTGTGTGAAATGGGGAGATGGAAAAAAATGGAGTAAATGCCATTATTGGTGGTTATCTATATATATATATATATATATTGGGATTTAGTTTTAGTTGAATTTTCTTTGTTGTTTATTTTTCATAAACATTACAAGCCGATAGACAGAGAGATACACACATCCACACACACACACAAAGGTATATATATATATATATATATATATATATATATTGATCTGTATATAGATAGATAAATGACGATGATGATGAACTCCCAACAAGAGGAACAACAATATCGTATTATGCGGTTAAATCGCAAACCCGCTGTTGGTCCATCCCACCACTCCATTCCTTATAATGATACCGCATCATCTCCCACTCCCACTTATCTCAATAATAATAATAACAATGATAATAACAATAACAGTAGTGCTCATACAACCCCGACATTACAGTATTGTACTTCCCGTGTAGGGTTTGTAAACAGCAGAGAAACACCACACACAGGCCGAGCTGTCTTTAAAGGAATACGGGCCACGACTGTTCACATTGAACGTGGATCGGCTCGAGTGCAGGATGAGCCATTTCTGTTATTCGCCGGTCGACGGCCCGCCCCGAGTGGTGTTTCCACCGCCATGCAGCAACACGTCCATTTATTTCACGATCCAGTGAAGAGCAATGCAACCACCATAACGAGAACAACAACAACAATAACGACGACGACCACCACAACGACAACAACAAGAAGAGGAGAAAGAGAAACATCCTCAATCTTTACATCACCATCAAAATCAGAAGTGTTGGGGATGAATTCAAGGCGTACTCCTAATAATAGTGGTAGTGTAAACTACTGCCGTGAAGCCCGACTGGCAATGCTGCGTGGGAATGGACCATTATGGTGATTATATATATATATACTGTTATCACTATAGTTCCCTTTCATAGATTATTTGGGCATATATATATATATATATAGATTGCACAGCCCTTATTATTATTATTTTTTTTTTTTCGTCCTCTCTTTTCATTACTTACTTGCTTATGGGCTCACTTTCACTGTGAGATAGATATAGTAGAAGAGGGGCATAAATATAAATATATAATTATGAGGAAATATTCTTGTTTTCTCTTATTTTTTCCCCCACTGAGTTTTTTAAATGATTGTATCTCTTCTCAGGCTTATGAATGTATCTTTTACACTTTTATTCTTTTTCTTCTTTACTTCATTAGGGCTGAAGCAAGAGTGTAGCAGTGAGAGAATTCCAAAGAGGGTGAGAAACACACAAATAAGAAAAGAAAAGAAAGGAAAAAGAAAAAGTGATACTCAGAAACAAGAGCCACTCTCTCTTTTTATCCCATTCTTTCTTCAGCAACAGCAACAAGCATATCCAAAAAAAAAAAAAAAAAAAAAAAAAAAAACCAATTGCAAAGGAGCAATAAAGAAGAAAAAAACAAATATTATCTAAATATTTATATTTAAATATATTTATATATTTAAAGACAACGATATTGAAATAAAAAAAAAGAAAAAGAAAAAGAAAAAGGGTTCAGCTTCTAGCATTACACTAATCTCTCTCTCTCTCTCTCTCACACACACACACACACACACAGAAGTGTTGTCTAATGCCAACAACATCATCAAACGAAGAAGCCCCAATTATCATCACCGCACAAACACCACCGCAACAACGAGACAGTCGTGCCTCTAAAAACATTTTCTCTCACCGCTCACGCACCACGTCGCCCAAACGATGTGAGGCCCATTCTTCATTGGAACGACCGCCTGCCAAAACACCACCACTCCCATCCTTAAATAACACCAACACCAACAACACTACAGAAATCACAGATACTGCAGAAAATGCAGAAAGTACAACCATTAACAGAGTTGCAAACAACAACACTCCTCCTGCTGCTGCTGTTATTGAGAGTGGACCCACAGAAGAATCGACGGGGGATGACTGGAGAGATACACTTGGCAAAACGTACAGTGGGTGTACTTCCCATCATCATCATAATAATAATTTTCTTAATAGTAGTGGTAGTAGCAGCAATCACCACAGCCGTACAACCAGCGGGGCACCTCGATCTTTCTTGGGCCGATTTGTACACATGTTAAAATCCTCAGGATCGAGTAAATCCTCACGCAAAGGAGAGGATGGTCCACGGAATGAACCATACGATGATGAAGACTACGATCACACCCCCGCCCAGAAGAGTATGAACAGTGATCACAATAGTGGTGTGGAGGATAATCCCAATCACACCCCACTGGCAACCACAAAGACGGCCACCACAAGTACACCAGAAACGGAAGGAAATCTCGGCTGTACGAGAGAGAGAACAGGTGCAGATGGAGAAATGATAAGTGAGGAAAATGGAAACAAGGAGGAGGGTTATTACTACACAACAGAAACGGGGGAGGTATACTATGTGGATCCAACAGTATTGGTAGATGTTGGACACGAAGAAGAAGAGGGAGAAGAGGGAGAAGAAGAGGAAAAAGAGGAAAAAGAAGAACAACAGTTAGATGTGCATCAAGTAGTAAAGGGAAAGGCAGTGAAAACCCTAATCGCAGAGGAGTCCAAGGCACGAAAACGTCTACAGCAGGACTCTCTTATTGTTCTCGCGGATATTGGGAGAACATATAGGGCGATGTCGCGTTCGGTGACAAATGGAGTGCGGGATGAAAAGACATTACGACGAGTGTTAAAACGATTGGAGAAGGACGCAGTGAAAGGGGCTCGTGTGATAGAGGGAGAGTGGAAGAAGGAACACACAGAGATGATTCACACATTTCGTACTACCATAGAAGCATATAAATGATGGTTCTTCGATAAAGAAAGAAAGAGCAAATCAATCTCTCTCTCTCTCTCGCTCTCTCAGACTTTCTCCTCTCTCTATAGTATATATATATATATATATATATATATATATATATATATATATATATATATATTTCTATATTTCTATATTTCTATGTGTTATTGTCTATTTGAGTAATTATATACGTGAGTTTTCTTTACGTATATTGCCATATAGGGAAAAGATATTTCTTAACTCTTCTGGAGATTGTACTTATGTCTCTATCCCTGCATGATGATGATATATATTTATTTATTTATTTATTTTTCTTTTTGGATTAAATATTATTCTTCTTTTAATTCTCTGTATTGCCGAAGAAGAAGGATATGTTTTGTTTAGTTTTTTTTTTTTATTTGTGTTTTTTTCCTTTCTAGTTTTCTTTTTATTTCCCTTTTTTACTCATTGGTAATCCCTTTGTCTTTTTTTTTCTCTTGTAAAACGAAAAAAAAGAGAAAAATTAAATAAACCAAAAAAGATGGCTGTATTGGAAGGGGGTTAACTCTGATTGTTGTTGTTAGAGTTGTAACTCTTCCTAATCTTCTTAAACTGCTGCATTTGGATTGTCTCTCAAGGCATATGCAGGTACGTATGTTTAGTTGTGTCTTTTTATGTTCATGTATATGTGCGTTTTTATGAGGAATCAATTTTTTTCCTAATCCCTCTCTTTCTCTTACTGTTTATATTTCGCCATTGTATGTCATTAACTACAACAATCGGTAATACCCTCTCTTCTTCTTTGTGTATTTATCTATCTGTCATAATACTTATCTTGCCATTGCCCGCAACAACCTTCTCTGCGGCGGTAGTACCAATAATACGTACTACTACTAATTATTATTATTATTGTTAGTGTTATTATTATTACGGTTATTATTATTATCATTATTATTATTATTATTATTATTATTATTATTATTATTATTATTATTATTATTATTATTACGGTTATTATTATTACTATTTGCCGGTACATTTAACGTATTCTTTTGTTATTATGTTTATGATTACAATAATGATGATAATAATAGTAATGATTGTTTTTGTTACTCCGTTAACCTATACGTAGTTGTGATGTTTTTCTTCTCTTCTAATACACCATACATTTATTTTTTTATTTTTATTTTTCTTCTTTGTTGTTATTATAAACTAATTGCAAATGACTACACTGTACGTGAAGCCAAGTGCAAGCGCACCCCCGACTGGATAAGGAGAAATTCCCATTATCTACCCACAAAGTTAGGGAAGTAGAAAAAGAGGACAAGCCCCTTTTAAGAAGGAAACGATAAACAAAGAAGTAAACAAAAAGAAAAGAAAAAAAAAAAGAAAAAAACAGATTCGTCTATAACAAGACCGCAACCTCCATCCAAAAGGAAGAAACACAGATATATATACATATATATATATAATAAGATTCTCTCATGTCTGTGAGTTTCTCCACACTTGTGCAGCGTGCACGCCCGGCCTCCCACCACGCCACTTCGCAGGCCCTGCGGGATGTCCTCGCGAAACTCCCGCCGACGCACATCTCCACCGTTGGCGCCGCCGGTGTGCGTGTGGCGAGCGAACGTGCCATTGGAGCCCCCGCTGCTCTCAACACCACCGCAGCGGCGGCGGCTGCGAAGACGACGGCACCCCGCACGGCGACGGTGGGCGTGTGGTTGGACGCCGGCACCCGCGACGAGGCGGCGACGGCGGCGGGGACGGCCCGAGTGCTGCACGCCTGCGGCCTGCGGGGGACGGAGTCGCACACGCAGCAGCAACTCGCCCGCGCGGTGGATGAACTCGGCGGTCAGATCTCCATCGACGTTGGCCGCGAACACACACGGCTGGTGATGCAGGTGGCCCGCGCCGACACGGAGAAGGCCGTCGCGCTGCTCGCCGACGTGGTGCGGAATGCCCGACTGAGTGATGCGGATGTGCAGGCGGCGAAGGAGACAGTGCTGCGGGAACAACACGACTTTGAAAAGCGACCGGATGATATCTGCATGGATAACTTATTCCGCTGCGCCTACGATAGCACCACACACGGACTGGGCACACCACTCTACGGCACAGAAACAGGCGTCGCCCGCGTAACGGCGGAACAATTAAAGACGTATCGCAACAATATTTTGCAGGGAGATCGCGTGGTGGTGGTGGGAGCCGGTGATGTGGACCACACCGCACTGGAGCGGGCCGCTGAGATGTACTTTGGGGATTTACCAAAGGGAAGCCGCAAGGTAGGTAATAGTGTGAAGAGTAACAATCGCGGTAATCTTCCCGAATCCCACTACGTGGGTGGAGAATATAAATTGTGGAATCTCCGCTACAAGACGGTTCATATTGCCTGGGCATTTGAGACCTGCGGTGTGGCCTGTGAAGATTCCCTTCCACTCGCCCTGGCGTGTGAGATTCCCGGACCATTTCATCGTTCCCAGCATGAGTTGGGACAACATGCGATGCATCGTGTGTTAAAGACCTTCTGTTCACTGGACCACAGCACCCCAACCAACACTCACTTTAACGAGAAGTGTATTGAGATTGCCAATCCATTCCTGCACCAGTACAGAGATACAGGTCTGTGCGGTATGTACATTGTCGGTCGTCCAGCCCAGAGTGGACCTGGTGATGCGGGTGCGATGATTGAAGTCTTCCAGTACACCATGGCTGAGTGGTGCCGTATCTGCCAGAAGATGTTGCACAAGAATGAATTGGAACAGGCAAAGGTAAACCTTAAGGCACAATTACTGTTTAACATGGATGGCAGCATGAACTCTGCGGAGGATATTGGACGTCAAGTCTTACACTACGGACGCCGTATTCCACTGGAGGAGATGTACGCACGTATTGATGATGTCACTCCCACCAACGTGCAGGAGGTGTTGCAGCACTACTTCTATGGCCGTAAGCCAGTATACAGTTATCTTGGCTACTGCGCCAATATCCCTGGTTATGACTGGACCCAGCACTGGTCATACAAGTACTGGTATTAGAACCAGAGAGAGAGAGAAAGAGAGGGAGAGAGAAGAAGGAAAAGGAAATAGGGTTGTCTGTTTACATATGCATATGTGGGTTTATGCCGGGGGGAGATGGATAGAAAGAGAGAGAGAGAGAGAGAGAGAGAGAGGATTAGGATGAAGCTTGTTGGGGGTTGGAGAGGAGAGAGGAAGAAAGAGAGAGAGTGTGTGTGTGTTTGTATTTGCATATGTAATGAACGTATGGAGAAGAGGAAAAAAAGGGAAAGCAAAAAAAAAAAAGAAATAAAAAGGAGAAAGTAGAGAGAAAGAGGGAGAGGGAGAGAGATGGAAGAAAGAGACTTCTGGAATGATGATGATTATCCCAATGGAAGAAAAAAAAAGTTAAAAAAAAAAAGAAAAAAAGAATGGTCTAGTGAGATGAGGGCCGGTATTGGGAGAAAAAGAAAAGAGAAGAGTCGATTGAAAGGCAAAAGAAAAAAAAAAAGAATAGGAAAGAAAGAAAAAAAACATGAATTCATAAGGGATGCTGGAATTGGGATGATCTGAAGGGAGAGAAGGAGCTTTTCCTCTACCCTCTAAGTTCCCTTTACACACATTGATTTTGTGTAATGTGTTTCTCTCTGTGTGTGAGTATATCTGTACGGTTGTCTCTCCATCCCCCTCCTCCATCTCTCTTTTCTTTCTTTCTCTCTGTATGAATTATCCACCTCTCTCTCTCTATATATATATATACGTCTCCACTGCAATAAGCGAATAGTTGAATGCTTTATGGAATATGTTTGGTTGAGGTACATCAAGGCGAGGGGAGGGTTGGAGAGGTAATAGGAAGGAAAAGGAAAGCAAGGAATGTCTGAGAGGGAAATGTATATATATACATTTACACTAATACTTGTAGCAGTAGTAGTAGTGCTGTTGGTGGCGGATAGAGAAGGAGAGAAAGTAGCAATGAGGAATTTTTGTCACGTAGCA
The DNA here is from genome assembly GCF_002087225.1 of Trypanosoma theileri. Classification (NCBI taxonomy): domain Eukaryota; phylum Euglenozoa; class Kinetoplastea; order Trypanosomatida; family Trypanosomatidae; genus Trypanosoma; species Trypanosoma theileri. Next base: position 76,597 of record NW_021639891.1, read on the forward strand.
ATATTAAAAAGAAAAAAAAAAGAATCTCTTTGTTGTTGTTCGTTTTTTTTTTCTCTTGCATCTTGCCGTGCCTCTTGTGTATAATTCATTTCTGTCAATTGTCGGTCTTTTTGCATAAATATCGCTTTGCCTTTTTTTTTTGCTGCATTTTTTTCTTTATTTTATTTTGCATTCCCTTCTTTGTCACCGTATATATCCATATATGGATAGAGGTGAGAAAAGGAAGAGTATTAGCATATACAGACATATTGCAGAGATCGTGTGTGTCTTTTTCCTGTGCCACGGCAGTAGAAGGGAAAGAGAACTACACATATAGTCAAGAAATAAAAAAAGGAGTAGTAAAGTAGAAGAGCAAAGCAACATTCATTTTTGTACCAACAAAGGTAAGAAAGAAAGAAAGAAAAGAAAAAAAAAAAAACGAGAGAGAGTTGTATTCATTAAGAGGAAGTCTATTTCTTCCTTTTCTCCGATTCGTCAATTGTTATTCTCGTAGCTGGAGGAATAGAACGTGGGGTTAGTACACGACGAACCTATTTTTTTCCCCACGTCTCCGACCTTTAAATTCGCTGTATTATTTCTCGGAGAGTATCAGCGTATATTTTCTCTCTAGTCTACTACTATATTATTATCATTATTGATTAATTTTTTTTTTTTTTAGTATTGTTAGTATTTATTATTGTTATTACTGTTACTTGTTATTAGTATTACTGTTTGAGTTGTATATACATTCAATATGCAGCGAATTACAGCACTTGTGCAAGAGAAACTGCGGCGTGAGGCTCTCAATCCAAACAGAGCTCTTTCCTCAGAAGAGACGGTGAATCCCCAACGCAAACGCCATACCAGCGCTAATACGAATACAAATATAAATATTAACGGTAATGTTAACGGTATCCTTCTTTACCCAGGTGCCAATTCAGACAACAGGTTGGGCAGACGCAGAGAATCTCACTCTCATTACTGTTGGCTCTGCGCACAACGTGGTGAATTCTTTTTAGATGCCGAAAAAGAAATGACACTTTGTTTTAATTGCTTTCGAACAGCATTTTGCGCTTTTGCGTTGCCACACATCGATACCCCGAAGCGGCGGGAAACGGCTGGGAATTTCATTGCAAAGATCCAGCGACTTAAAGAATATGAAGCGGCCACTTTACCGAAACGAACAGGTCCTTCCGTGAATAGTAATAGTAATAATAATAATAATAATAATAATAACAGCACCAGTAGTGATAGTGGGAAGTATAAGAACAATGGTAGTTCAAGTCCGTATGGGAGTACATCCGTTGAAGGAGATACGGTGGAGGTGTCATCACCGATGCAGGCGAGTTTTGTGATGGGTAGATCCATTATGCGGCAACGGAATTCTCGACAGAGTGAAGGTAATATAACCCGTGTGCCCACAAATAATAATAATAATAATAATAATAATAATAATAATAATAATAATAATACGGTTACTACTAGCAACGGTAATAACAGGGATGAAGCTGTAGAGGACTGGACGTGTCCACGTTGTACATATCTAAACAACCCATCTTCTCCTCTTTGTGGGGCGTGTGGATTACAAGCATATGGTGTACTGAATTGCCCATGTTGTGGAATGGAGTGTCGAATGGATGATGAACGTTTAACAAAGTGTCCGGTAGTTGGGGTTTTACATATTGTTTGGTGTTGTCGTTTCTGTCGAGCTGTGCAGGCATTAGATGGGGATCAATGTGCTTATTGTAATGCCCCACTTATGTGGGCCTGCAGTCATTGCACAATGGTGCAGCGATCTGTGAGTGGAAGTGAGGGACTGCGGCAGTGTCAGGAGTGTTGGGCCTACGCCACTCCACTGGAGGTGATTAGATCTCGTCCAGATCTCGATAATAGTCTCAACTCCGTACTTTCCCAGCAGAGTAATAATAATAACAATAATAATAATAATAATAATAATAATAATAATCATACGTATCCTATAGGGTTGAAGAGAGGAGGAGGAGAAGAAGGAGCTGTTAGTTCTCGAGGGGCAATGTATGCAGAGAGTGCCTTCACAGCACCACTGGAGGAGTTTGGTGTAAATGACGCCATCACACTTGCAGAGATGTCGCGACAACAGGCATTAGCAGAAGCAGACGCACGACTAACCCAACGCATGAGAAAACTGGGCACGGAACATTTAAATACACAAATATCCGATGGGAATTGTCTTTTCCGTGCATTAGCAAGTCAACTCTTTTCACAACCCCGTGATCATACATTAATACGAGAACTTGTTGTTTCTTATATGTATGAACACGCCAATAGTTACTCTGTTTTATTTGATGGAGAAATGGAGTGGAAATCGTATTTACATAAAATGCGGCAAAGTGGATGTTGGGGTGATGAACTCTGTCTTAATGCCGCTGCCCGTTGTTTTCATGTGAATATTCACGTCATTACAAGTGAGGAGAGTCGATGGCATCTTGTCTTTCAACATGATGAACTCGAAACCTCCAATTCCTTACTTTTACCACAAACACAAACACCAAAACAAATACAGAAAACAAGACGAGAAAAACTAAGAGAGGAAGAAGAAAATAGATGGATTCCATCTACTGTACGGCCATTGTCTGCACGCTCCAGGGCTTTACGTAGATCCACATCCGGTTTCCCCTCCGAATCCCCATTACACACCCCATATCAACAAGAGAATGGAGTTTGTTTGTTTCTCGTCTACAAAGCCCCTGTACACTATGATGATGTCTCACTTCCACATATCAGAAATGTGTACGATGTGAGAGGAGATCTCAAACGTGAACTTCTCAAATTATTCAGTCGTGAACAGGAGTCTTTTCGCGCCGCCAAGGAAGTAAAGACCATCAGACAAGTACGTGAATACACAAAACCACCCCCGGCAGTATCCAGACGACAAATATCTCCACCAGCCAGGCGTTGGGATGGGGGAAAAGGGAGAAAAGACGGAAATGCGACTTCCCCAACACCATCACCATCACCACCGGGACAATTAATACAACTTCAACAACACCTACAACCGCCTCCACCAGCAACACCACCGAAACGACGGGCTTCACCGAGTAGTGGTGCAAACTTCTATAGACGAGATGAAATATAACTTCTTCTTCTTTTTTTCTCTTTCTTTCTGTGTGTGTTTATATATATATATATATATATATATAGTTCTATGTCTTTGTATATCTCACTGTATGTTTGGGTAGTTAGTTGGTTGGTTTCTCTGTCTGTCTGGGAGAGAAAGAGAAAGAAAAAGAGAGAGAAGGAAGGAAGAATTAAGAGAGAGAGAGAGAGGGAGAAAGAGAGGCAGCGATAAAGAAGGGGGAGAAAGATAGTGTTGGAGAGACGGTAGTTTAGATTCCTTAATGAGCAGATGGGAATAGCTGAAAAGAGAAAAGAGGAAAGAGGTTTAGTTAAACGTGGTAATAAGAAGAAGACTTTATCTACATAGAGATATCTTTGGATTTATGTGAAGAGAAAGAGGGAAAGAAAGATGGATGAAGAGAGAAAAAGAGAGAAAGAGGGAGAGAGTTGAAAATAAAAGGGCACCACGAGTTTACTGCAGAAAAATAAAATAAAGGCGCAAAGGGAAAATAAAAAAAAACGAAAACAGCAATGATGTAATATTATTTATGTCATCTAAAAAAGAAGGAAGAAAAAAGAAAAAAAAAACGAATGGATAAATAAGTTGATTTTTTTTTTTTTTTTTTGCAGGTGCTCAAGAAACCTTTTTTTTTTTTTTTACAATTCTCTAAGTCTTCTCTCAGTAGTTGTGCACGTCTGTCTGTCTGTGTGAAAGTGAGTGTGTTCATATTGTCATTTCGTTCTTTTTGTTTGTTTTGTTTTTTTAATGTCTCTTTCTTTTTTTTTATTTCTGTTGACGACGGTGATCTCCTTTCACTCGTGCATAAGTTGTGCCCATGTGTTTTTTT
>NW_021639891.1:81181-94263 GCF_002087225.1 Trypanosoma theileri
TGATCTTGTTGCTTCTACTAGTATTAGTAATAACACTGGGAATTAGGGCTAATTCTAGTAATTACTATTACTGTTTTTCTGCAGTTGATGTTTCTTTCTCTCCTGGATGGCGGTGTATTCGCGTTTGGTGGTTCCTTCTCATATCTGATGGATGAGTCGTTGATGACATTTTTGCTTATGTTTGAACTTTCCTTTTTTTTTTTAAAAAAAAAAAAGAAGAAATATATATATTATTTTCTTCTTCACTTTCTTTCTCTCTTGTTACTGTTTCTATTAACACATTATATTAAATGTGGTTGGATTGAATGTGTAATCCATTCCCTTCTCTTCCTCTTTCTATAAATAAACATATATAAACATAGACATTACATCCTATAGTATAGATACACACATATAAACATATATTCACAGATATACCACACACACACGCAGTGGTTGATAAACAATCTCATCACACATTTATTTCTATATATATATATATACATATAAATATATAAATATATACACACCGATAATACATCTCATCTATGCAGCGCAGAAAACAGCAGCCTGTCAGCAGTGAAATCCCCACTCCCACCGATACTAATACTGTTAATACTACTAGTACTAATAGTAATAGTAATATGGGGTGGTTAGAGGATGTGAATGATGCTGATTACGTGCCGCCCTCTCAACGCGGTGTGCTCTTCTTCTCAACTCTCCCACGCGACATGCACCCACACGAAGTCTGTCTGCACTTCAACCGCTTTGGCCGCATCACACGCCAGCGCTTCATCCCTTTCCCTCCCACCTCCTCCTCCTCTGCGGGTTCCAAATCGAAGAAATCAAAGAAATCCAGCATCCCGCACTTCATGCATGCGTATTTAGAGTTCGCCCGCAAAGAAGATGCGGCCCGCGCAGCAGCGGCGATGAACGGCACGCCGGTGGTCTGCAAACGCCGCCGCCGCTGCTACGGCCAACTGTGGACGGTGCAGTTCGCCGCTGAGATCACGTGGGACACACTGCGCAGCGAGCGGGAGGCGGCGGTGCGGCAGCGGCGGGCGGCAGTCGTGGCGGCGCGGGGGGCCGAGCGGGCGATGAATGAGGCGTACAGGCGAGCCGTCGCAATGGCCGCGAGTAGGAGAAGTAGCCACAGGAAGAAGAATATGAATAGTAATAATAATAATAAGAATAATGAGGAAGAAGAGAAGGAGATGAAGAAGGAGGTGGTGGTGGTGGAAGATAATAATAGTAATAGTAATAGTATTAAGAAGAGGAAGAGAGAAGCAAAAGGAGAAGGAGAAGGAGAAAGAGGAGGAGGAAAAGAAGCGACAGGGAAAAAAAAGAAACAACGAAAGGAAGAGAGGGAATGAGTGGTTGAAGAAGAGTCGTTTGTTTGTTTTCCTTCTTTTTTCTTTTCCTTTCTTCTTTATTTGTTTTCTTTTCTTCATTACTGAGTGTAATGAGTGTGTGCCATTGTGTATGGTACATTCATGCTGTCCTTTACACCCCCCCTCTCCTCCCAGACGTTTAAAAACACATAAAAAGAAAGAAAAAAAAAAAACCACTATATATATATATACATATACAAGAATAAGAATGAAGAGAAGAAGAAATTAAAAGAAAATAAAAGAAACTGGATAACAAGTGAATATTACACTTGTGTTTGTCTGTAGTGTATAAATGTATACATAAACATTTTTCTCTTCTTGTATTTCTTTTTTTCCTTTTTTCTTTTTTGCGTTTTTTTTTTTTTTGTGTGTGTGTACATGCACTACTGCTGTTTATAAACACACGCACACACAAAAAAAATTATCGGCATTCACAATATTGATTGTGATAATTACACAGCAATTAGTTTTTCTTTTTTACCGCAACTTCTAGCTATCAAACACCTCTCCCCTATTAGAGAAAAAAAGAAGAATAGATTGAAGGGATAATAAGAAGGAAAAAAGGAAAAAAAAAATAAAGAAAAATAAAACCAGATAAGTTCATAGGAATTATTTGGTTTTTTTTTTTCTTTACTTTTTCTTTATTTCTTCTGTATTTCTCAATCTACACGTGAAAGCGCCTGTATATATATACAGTATATATATACCCTCGCATACGGTGTATCGGAAGATACATCATTTGTTAAGAGAAAGTACAGTGTAAATCACGCTTTCTCTACGTTCTTCGTCATTTATATTGGTGAGCCTTCGGTTGCTTCCTAGCGCTCGTTTTATATCCTCATCACCCCCAAAAATATCAATCATGTCCGCACAACAAACAGAATCCAAAAAGAAGAAGAACAACTCAGCCGCCAAGTCCGGTGGATCTGGTCCAGCTGTTGATCTTAAGAAACTGGAGGAGCCAGACTTCTGGAAGAAGCGTGATGAACTCTTTGATGAACTCTACGCCGCCCAACAGGCACGTCAACAAAGTATGCAGGCTCCCATTACCATCACATTACCAGATGGTAAAGAGATGGAAGCCACTAGTTGGTTAACAACGCCTATTGATATCGCGAAGAAGTTGTCCAACTCCCTTCCAGAGAAAGTCATTGTGGCCCGAGTGAATGGTGAACTGTGGGATCTCACTCGTCCATTTGAGTCCAACGCCACACTTGAACTTCTTGACTGGGACGATGATGAGGCGAAACATGTCTTTTGGCACAGTTCCTCCCACGTGCTTGGCTACGCATTGGAGCGTGTATTCCACACACGTCTCTCTGTTGGCCCCGCATTGGAGGATGGTGGATTCTTCTACGAAGGCGACACGGGCCGTCCACTCACAGAAGGAGATTACAACTCCATTGAGAGCGCCATGCAGGAGTTGGTGAAACAGAAGCTGCCTTATCAGCGGCTTACGGTGACAAAGGCAGATGCCCTGCGTCTCTTTGATTACACCAAGTTTAAGAGTAAGATCTTGGCAAGTAAGGTGCCGGAGAATGGAACCTGTACCGTGTACAGATGTGGACATTTAATTGATCCATGCCGTGGTCCGCATTTACCCGATACTGGACGTGTGAAGGCATACGCTATTACAAAGAATTCCTCCTCATACTTTGAAGGAAAGGCAGAGAATGAAGTGCTGCAGCGGGTGTATGGTATTTCCTTCCCCAAACAGAATATGCTTTCCGAGTGGAAGGTATTACAGGAAGAAGCGGCCCGACGGGATCACCGTAATATCGGTAAACAGCAACAACTCTTTGGATTTAATGAAGTTTCACCCGGAAGTGCCTTTTGGTTACCCCATGGAGCACGTATTTACAATACATTGGTGGAGTTTCAACGTAAACAATACCGTCGCCGTGGATTTGAGGAAGTGGTCTCACCTAATTTATACTCTTCTAAACTCTGGATGGTCTCTGGTCATTGGGAAAAGTACGCAGAAAACATGTTCTGCACCGTTGTGGAGAAGGAGGAGTATGGTATGAAACCCATGAATTGTCCTGGTCACTGTATTATGTTTGCCATGCAACCACACTCTTATAAAGAATTACCCATTCGCTATGCAGACTTTGGTGTCTTGCATCGTAATGAACTCAGTGGTGCCCTCACTGGACTCACTCGTGTACGTCGTTTCCAACAGGATGATGCTCACATCTTCTGTCGGATGGATCAAGTACAGGAGGAGATTCAAAGTGCTCTAGGCTTTCTTCATGATGTTTACGGTGTACTTGGATTTAAATTTTTCCTCAAGCACTCTACTCGTCCAGAGAATAAACTCGGTACGGAGGAAATGTGGGATCAGGCAGAGTCCTACTTGCGGGCCGCACTGAATGCCTTCTGTGGTATTCCAGAAAAACTGCCAGATCCATTTAAGGAGGGTGCCACCTTCACCTTTGATGGACGTAAGGACAGTGTCAAGAAACTCCGTGCACTTCTTAAGAAGCGCGCCAGCAACCAGAATAATGAAAATAACGGAGCTGCCACCGAAGGGGGAAGTGACCATTTGGAGTGGAAGGGACCCACACACGCCGATGCGTGGGAGGAGAACACCGGTGATGGTGCCTTCTACGGACCGAAGATAGATATTGTGGTGGAGGATGCCCTGCGACGCCGCCATCAGTGCGCCACAGTGCAGTTGGACTTCAACTTGCCGCAACGATTTGGTCTCAAGTACACACTGCCAGCCGCCGCAGCCGCAGAGGAAGGTGAAAAGACACAGGAACAGTCCGAGTCTCATCATGTGGATCCCAACAATGCAAACTTGAACAACAATGAGAACAACAACAATAACAAGAAGGAAGGAGAGGCAGCACCCGCCGCCGCCGCAGCAGCAGCAGGAGGAGCTGCTGCTGCTGGAGAAGAACCACTCTCTTCCTATGAAATAGCGGCACGTGAGTTATGCATTGATCGCCGTCTGGATGCGAATCAGGCTCGTCCAGTTATGATCCACCGCGCCATCTTTGGATCGCTGGAGCGTTGTATTGCCATTCTCTGTGAACACTACGGTGGGGAGTGGCCACTGTGGCTCAGTCCACGGCAGATCATTGTGGTGCCAGTCTCCGCAGAGAACACCGCCTACGCCAAAAGTGTGCGGGATGCATTCCATGCGGAAGGTTTCTACGCAGATGTGGACAACAGCAGCGCGACATTGGATAAGAAGATTCGCAATGCGGAACTCGCACGGTATAATTTCATATTTGTGGTTGGAAACGCAGAGGCGGAAACGCAGTCGGTGAATATCCGCACACGTGATAATCGCCGGCATGGCACCAAGACACAGGCAGAGGCAATGCGCTGGCTGCAGGAGCTTGTGAATACATATGACCCATCCTACTAGGCAGTCGCATAGAGGAATATGAGGAAGAAGGAAGAGAAAAAAAAAAAAAAGAATAACAACAAAAAAAAGGAAAGAGGTGAAAGGAAAGTAAAATGCAAGAAAAAAAAAAAGAAAAAAGAGAGGAATGCAAGACGAGAGGGTCTTTTGAATAAATAACGAAAAAAAAAAACAACAACTGTGGAATCGTTCAGAAGAAGAAAAAAAAAAGTTAAAAAAGAGGGTAATAAAAACAAAAAAGAAAGGCGAGAGAATGGAAAAAAAAGTAAATTTAACCAATAGTATATTGTATTTATATTAATATATATGTTTGTGTGTGAGTGTGTGCGTAAAATAACAAATGCTAACGAAATTGACGTTACGTCTGGACGAAAAGAAACGAACGAAAACCAAAGGCCATTCTTTTTTTTTTTTGGATAAGACACGACCAGCAAATTATGGGGATAACGACAGCAACGAAAAGTAAAAATGGAAGAGAGGAAAAGAAAAAAAAAAAAGACTAAAGAGACATGAAACGGGTCAAACTAAAATGCAAGAGAAAGGAAACTGCAAAAAGAATGAAAAAAAAAAACAATTGAACATATATATATATATATATATATATAATTTATCGACCGTTATACTGAACTGAATGGACCTGTCTCTTTTTTTTTTATTACTCTCTGAAATGAACTTAAAGTTGTTTTTAAAGTTCTTTTGATGCTCAGTTTGGTTGCACTTTTTCTTGTGCATACCTGTTTTTTTTTATTTCTCTTAATGGTGTTATTATTTTTAATTATGCTATTTATAGGGACACATACACCTCATGCTTGAGCGTGCTCATATTTGCATACATGGCACATACTGTAACAATGTCGCTTGAAATGCATAAGTGTATGCATTTGAGGTGATCATGTACTCGTGTGTGCGTGCTTATATACACTTACTCACTTATATATATATGTTGTATTGAAAGAGAGGGGAGAAAGAGAGAGAGAGAGAGATGTTGTATACCAATGTCATTATTGGTTTTTGCTCGTATGGGGCACTCTGTATTTCTATTAAGTTTTTCTACTACTAATTTCTTATTTCTTTTCTTTTTTTGTTTTTGGTTGTGTGATGGTCTATATTGTTCTTTCATTTCTGCAAGAACACGGGCAGGAGGAGAAAGAAAGAAACCTCTCTTATACCATTTGCATATAAATAAAAGAAAAGAAAGCACCTCTACACTGAAAAAAAAAGAACGAAAAAGCAAGGAGACCGATCAGACTGTCACAGAAGGAAAAACAGTAGAAAGGAACAAAACAAACAAAAAAAAAAGAAAGTTGGTCTAAACAAAAGAAAGACAAACCAAAATAACATTTCAAAAAAAAAAAAAAAAAAAAAAAAGAAAGTTTAAAAAAAAATCTTTTTATTATTATTATTTATTTAAAGGGATAAGATCGATCCTACAACAAAAGTAATGGATTGTGGAGCTGGGTCTGCACTTGGGCGTCAGTTCGTGAAGGATGCACTTCACATGCATGGAGGCGTTGGTATGGGCACCAGCGGCAACCCAGAGCAGGATGCATTGATGAACGAAATGATGATGATGCAGCAACAACAGCAGCAATCTGGACATACGGGTGAATGGGCACAACAGTTTGCCGCACATCATCATCATCATCATCATATGAATATGCAGCGTCAACAGAATGACGTCGTTATGCTTCAACAACAACAGCGAGAAATGGAAGAGGCATTTCGTGCGTCCTCTGCAGTTCCACAACAGGCAGTACCGACTCCTGCCATGATGGGGCCTCACATGATGGGGCCAATGATGGGTGGTCCTGGTTTCGCTGGCTTCATGATGGGTGGACCGTCAATGATGATGATGCCACAACATCCTCAAATGATGGTACCATCAAGACCAGTAATGGCAACAGCAACGAATAAGGCAACAACACAGGAGGCAACAAGCACGGCAACGGCAGTGGAGAGTAATCAGACGCAGGAGGATAATGCATGGACAGAGAAACTGCGTGAGGCAGAATGGGGGCAGGACTACAGCGATGTACAAGAGTACACTCTGGATGGACAGACACCGCAAACAATGGAAGAGCATGCGGCGAACTCCAAGTTCTACCAATTTATGGATAAGATCCGAAATAAGGAACTCATCATTGATGAAGAGATTGGACAGGTAGTGGAAGGACCTGGACCCGACCCGGATGTTGCTGAGGACACTGAATATTTAAAAGAATGGGCCAACGCAGAGGGTCTTGAGATGCCACCAGGTGTTTTTGAGCATATGCAGCAGCAAGGGGGACTACATCAAGGCGCGGGTTACATGCATGCTGGGAATGATGGTGGTATGCCACTTGAGAAGGAGTTTGATCCCACAGAAGATTTAGAGGATTGGGCAAAAGAGTATGCAGAGCTACAGGAACAGATGCAGAAGGCACAAAACAACACAGATTACCCATTTGAACCAAATAATCCGTATATGCATCACGATAACCCGTTAGAAGAAGGACGAGAAATGCTGCAATTGGGAAATCTCGCTGAGGCCGCTCTTGCCTTTGAGGCCGTGTGCCAAAAACAGCCGGAGTATGAGGAAGGATGGCGTCTGCTAGGTACCACACAAGCCGAGAATGAAAAAGATATGCTTGCTATCATTGCCCTAAATCATGCACGTATGTTAGATCCAAAAGACTCCGCCGTGCATGCCGCACTTGCCGTATCGCACACAAATGAACATAACTCACAAGCAGCTCTACAATCATTGCGTGCGTGGTTACTCTCCAACCCACAGTATGAGCATCTTGGTTCAGTAAATCTTCAGGATGTGGCAGGTCCAGGTGAAGAACTGGATGTGACCAGTGAAGACTTTTACTTTGCCGCACCAAGTGAATATCGTGAGTGTCGTACACTTCTACAAGCCGCGGTGGAGATGAACCCAACGGACCCACAGCTGCACGCTAGTCTCGGTGTTCTGCACAGTCTATCAAACCGCTTTGATGATGCCGCCGCTGACTTCCGCCACGCTGTTGAACTTAGACCAGATGACGCGAAGTTGTGGAATAAACTTGGTGCCACACTTGCGAACGGCAACAAACCAGAGGAGGCACTGGAGGCATACAATCGTGCACTCGATATTAACCCTGGATATGTACGGGCCATGTACAACATGGCAGTGTCGTACTCCAACATGGCACAGTACCCACTCGCGGCGAAACAAATCACGCGGGCCATTGCCGTTCAGTCGGGTGGAACACAACCACAAGGTGAGGGGTCGCGTCAGTCCACACGTGGATTGTGGGATCTTTTGCGTATGGCCCTTAACCTCATGGACCGCAGCGACCTGGTGGAACTCACATGGGAACAGGATGTAACACCATTCCTGAAGGAGTTTGGATTGGAAGATATGTTGATTTGATATTCTAGTGGGATAAGCAGCATCAAGAACATCAGGAAGAACAAGAAACAACAAGAACAATAATAGGAGGAGGAGGGAATATCTGGGAAGAATGAAAGAAAGGGTAGAAAGGAGAGGAAGCAAGACGAAGGCGGCGTTGTGCAGGGTCACATACACAGACACACACACACACACACACACACACACAGATATACATATACATACAAATGTGGTGAACACAAAGTGATGCATCTGTCTATGTTGTGTGTGTGAGAGAGAGAGCGTTGTGGTGCCAATCCATTTGTTGTTGTTCTTTTATACCCTGTCTTCTTTTTAAATTCTTGCATTTTTAGCTATGAAGTGCGAGCATAGTCCCTAGTAGCGATGGGTAGGGGGTAAAAGGGGGAAGAGGATTGAAAAAGCAAAGAAAGAAACGAGTAAGTCTCATACACTCAAAACAAAGAAAAAAAAAAAAAAACAGAAATAAAATAAACACAATACCGAGGAAAAAAAAAGACAAATATACTCACAAAGGACGTGGTTTCCTGCGGGTTGAACAAGAGAAATGAAGAGAATGCGGATAATGAGCAAGTGCGGGATAACGCAAGGTGAAAAAAAAAAGAAGTGATAGAGAAGGACAAGATTCTATTCTCTCATAGTAGTGATAAGAAAACAAAAACAAGAAAAAACGAAGGTAATGATGAATTGTACATATATACGTTGGGGTACTTTCAGCATCCTCTTTTTTTTTTCTTACTTTAAATTGGTTGCATGCTCTTTTTCTACTTTGATCTCTAGTTTCTCGAGAGCATGTCTCCCTGTTTTATATTTGGTTTTGTTTTTCACTTCCTTTACCTCAAACAACTAAGCTCTTCTTTTCATTAACTCCCAAGAAATCCTTGCCCTTTCTCTTTTTCTTTCTTTTTTCTCACTTTTTTTTTCTTTCTACTGCGTCATACCTTTATCTGGTATTAAAGGAGGAAGAGAAAAAAGTAAAAGGCCGTTGACATATGTTTTTTTTTTTTTGTTACTCCCTTTACAATTTTTTTTTTCATTCAGTCTTTTTGTTTCTCTTGTGATTCTTTCACTTTTTTTAAATGTCTTCATATCGCTTCTGATTGTTTGCGACACACATGGATAATTTCCCACTTCTTTTTCTTCTTCTCTTTTCTTCTTTTCTTTGCGATGTATTGCTCGCAAATCCAAATTATATATATTTATTTATATAAAATTCAATTAAAAGAACGTGAAAGAGGAGAACACTTCTCACATCGCCACACCAGCGCATTGAATAACCCCACTGGTCCGTACACGACAAGAATAAAAAAATGGGTAAGACTATTCTCAGCTGCCGTAAGGGTAACGGGTCTGTGTACCAGGTGCACGGCCACAAGCGCCTCGGACCCGCCAAGCTCCGTATTCTCGACTACGCCGAGCGCCACGGCTTTATGCGCGGTGTTGTGAAGACCATTGAGCACGAGCCTGGGCGTGGAGCCCCACTCGCCCGTGTGGAGTTCCGCCACCCGTACAAGTACCGCCGCGTGAAGGAGCTGATGGTGGCCCCGGAGGGTATGTTCACTGGCCAGTCGATGCTCTGCGGCGTGAAGGCGCCCCTGGCGATTGGCAACGTCCTGCCGCTCGGTCAGATCACGGAGGGCTGCATTGTGTGCAACGTGGAGGCAAAGGTCGGCGACCGCGGCACCATCGCCCGCGCCTCAGGCGACTACTGCATCATCATCTCCCACAACCACGAGACAGGCCGCACCCGCCTGAAGCTGCCAAGCGGACAGAAGAAGACTGTCCCCAGCAGCTGCCGTGCCATGATCGGTATCATCGCTGGCGGTGGCCGTATTGAGAAGCCAGTGCTGAAGGCCGGTAACTCCTTCTACCGCTTCCGCGGCAAGCGCAACTGCTGGCCCAAGGTCCGTGGTGTGGCCCGTAACCCAGTCGAGCATCCCCATGGTGGTGGTAACCATCAGCACATTGGTCACCCCTCAACGGTGTCCCGCAATGCTCCACCAGGACAGAAGGTCGGTCTCATCGCCGCCCGCCGCACTGGACGTATTCGCGGTAGCAGGGCCGTCAAGGGCGCATGGCACCCAGAGGAGTAAGTCATATGAGGAGCCGTGGAAAAACAGATGGAGATGGATTACACCAGAAGAGGTTAGACGATTCAACCATCTGTGCCGATGTTGGGGGTGGGGGGTGTTTTTTTTTGTTTTGGTGCATGATTCTGTGTGCGTATTGCCTGAGTTTTAAACGTAAAACAGAAAGAATGAGTGCGTTCGCATACACGTGTGCCCGGCACCCTTTTTTTTGTCTCTCTTTCGTTTGATTTGAACTTTGTTTTTTTTTTCTTTTCTTATTTATTATTCATAAAATACATATATATATATATATATATATATATATACTCACTGTCTCTCCTTTTTTTGTGGCATGATGACTGGGGTGAGGGTGTAAAGAGAATCCGAGTGGTTGGGTTCTCTTTACTACTCTCGCGGTCATGATGATATGTGGGTGCTGTTGTTGATGCCTTTACGTTTTTCTTTTTTTTCTCTTTTTTTTGTCTCTTTTTATTATTCTTTGTATGTGTGTGTGTGTGTGCGAAAGTACTATTAGTGGTAACCATCAGTACGCCAGTTTGAGGCAATATATCATCAACAACAATAACAACAGTACATTTATTCCAGCCGAAAGCGGACACGTATATAAAAGCAGAAAGGAAGAAAAAGAAGATATCTGGGTTACACAGAAACACACCGGAAAAGTTTCTGAACACAGTGGGACAAAAAAAAAAAAAGTAGGCAATACACACACACACAAAAAAAAAAAAGCAGTTCGAACGTAAACAAGTGTAACCTTGCGAGAGTGCAGGTTAACAGTGCTGAGTTGACAGCAGACGTCCTAGTCCTGCTTCTAGCGTAACAGTTTACTATTTTGTTATAAATTTTTTTTGCTGATATTGGGGACGTCATACTATCACACCATAGTTCGGTGAATCGAAGAGTGAAGCCAGTAGCAAAGGACGACACACAGTCGAAAAATAACAACACAAAGTAAAAACCAAATTGACTCAAACAACAGAAGTCTGAAAAGGGAAGTAACCCCACAATAAGAACAAACAGGCAAACTACACGTGACTAAAGCAGGTAAGTGAGTGACTGAGTAAAGAAGGGGAAGGGAAAGAAAAAATAATAATATTCCTGGAACGAGAGAAAATAGTTATAAATTTTTTTTTTTTTTTACTCATAGTTTTCAGCTGTACTTTTATCTTATGAACACTAAAAATGTTAACAAAAATGTTAAAAACGAAAAAAAGGATACCATGCGTCAAGAAGGGAGGTCACATAAAATCTTCCCAGTAGCCTCAAGAGTATTCTCACCACACCTAATGCCAGATTTGCTTCCAAAGGATCAAGAAAACGAGGGAAGCATAGAAAATGTGCCCACCGCACATTCATTAGCAGGATTGAAACCATATTCCTCTATTGGGGCTGCAAGCGCCTCTGTGGCCCGCTCCCATTCACTCTCTACTGGACGATACAAAGAGGATTTATTAGACAATATCGAGGGCGAGTTATGGTATATAACGCCAAACACAGGGCCTAGAAAACCCAACAGTATAGGGGCAAATTGGGTAACGTGCAACACTCGTCATCTCATGGTGTATAGTAGTTGGGGTGATCAAAGTCGCATTATCGAAGCTGTACACTTTGATGCCATACGTATTCTCTTCAGTTTCTCCCACGTACACAAACACAAGGATAAGGCGGTACAAGTGCCAATGACGGTGGTGTCACGTCAAGGGCAGGGTAAAGAAAGCAGTATGTCTAAACGAATGCAGAGCCAAACAGGAAACCAGAGCGTAGGTGTAAGCCGTCGCAGAGCTTCTCGGGGTTCCGTGCGTAGCTTTCACGCTCGTGGTGGAACGACTTTACCGCGATATTACTACTTTGGAATCGAGTTCCGTGAAAGCAATGACCCGGATGACGATGCTCATGTTCGACGTCGTCGTGTAATGGTTTTCGCAACAGACATAAAAAGCGACCGTGACATGTGGCTTCGGTTCTTCCAAGAGGTTCTAGCTGTAAAGAAGGTTTCTGTGTCGCGCAAAGTAAATGCACGCAGTCTCTCTTCTACATGGTTTGCTCCACATTCTAGCCCAACCAAAAGTGCCAAGAAAGTAGTTTGCAGTGAATCCGACGACGGAGATGATGATGATGAAGATGAAGATGAGGAAGAAGCATCCACAAGACAGGCCTACGCCCCTCTAAATTATGGTGAAACTGCACGTTATATAGGAAGCTCAATTGATTTAGATGTTGACAATCACTCGACGTCTAGCCTCCGTTCTGTGTCGCAAGACAGATATATTTTTGAATATGCAAACATATCTCCTCTACAAAAACAAGAGGAAGATGAAGAACGTAGTCGTAAAGCATGTATTATACAGGAGAATTATTATCGAGTTTTATTACGAGCAATCAAAGATATTCATTTATCCACACATACGAGTCCTCAGCAAACTTGCTCACAATTGGAAAGCGAAACGGATCAGGATGAGTTAATACAGTCCACTAACGCCACAGACAATGACATTTTCCTACAAACAAAAGAATACCTAGAGCCACTCCAAGAACTCATACAAACGCTACAAAACAATGTAGAAACAAAAGTGAATATAATTAGCTCTCTCAGGGAAGAGTACCAGCGTCACCCTTTCCATCTAACATTACTGAAGAATGAAACAGAAACGCCAGATATGGAAAGTAAGACATTACAAATAGTCAATCTACACGAATACGAAAAACAAGAACAGGAGGAAATATCTAGGCTTCGAAACACCAACGTGATGCTCTTAGAACAATTAGACACTACTACTAGCACTATCACAGACTTACAAAACAAACTAAGAGCAAGTGAACAACACGCAGAGCGACGCCAGATTGAAGTGGAG
>NW_021639891.1:95858-96041 GCF_002087225.1 Trypanosoma theileri
GAGCTGCACGCAGCGCTGTGGAGGAGCTGGAGCAGAGACTGCACGCAACTGAGGACGACCGCTGTTCGGCCCAAGAAGGACTCGAACGACACCAGATTGAAGTGGAGGAGCTGCACTCGCGTGTTGCTGTGCTTGATGCTGAGAACGCAGTGCTGTCGGAGCGCGTACGTGAACTTGGTGCCC
>NW_021639891.1:98607-98830 GCF_002087225.1 Trypanosoma theileri
GTACGTGAACTTGGTGCCCACCTTGACGCTGCAGATAGTGAGTGTGGTGCGCTGAGCAGCTTGCTGGGTGTTGCACCGGCTGGGACAGAAGGCAGCATTGGTGAAACTGGGGCAGGAGGAGCGAGAGGGGTTGTCCCACCTCTTGCGGAGCGGCTAAGNACGCTGCAGATAGTGAGTGTGGTGCGCTGAGCAGCTTGCTGGGTGTTGCACCGGCGGGGACTGA
>NW_021639891.1:102294-102547 GCF_002087225.1 Trypanosoma theileri
GGCCCAAGAAGGACTCGAACGACACCAGATTGAAGTGGAGGAGCTGCACTCGCGTGTTGCTGTGCTTGATGCTGAGAACGCAGTGCTGTCGGAGCGCGTACGTGAACTTGGTGCCCACCTTGACGCTGCAGATAGTGAGTGTGGTGCGCTGAGCAGCTTGCTGGGTGTTGCACCGGCGGGGACTGACGGCAGCATTGGTGAGACTGGGGCAGAAGGAGCGAGAGGGGTTGTCCCACCTCTTGCGGAGCGGCTA
>NW_021639891.1:102842-133415 GCF_002087225.1 Trypanosoma theileri
CTCGAACGACACCAGATTGAAGTGGAGGAGCTGCAATCGATCCTAAACTGTGCTGAAGAAAGGTGTTGTGTGTTTTCTGGTATTGCGTCTGATGTGCAAGACCGATATGATGAGTTGGTGCTTATGGTTAATCGTGCTGTTGTTTATTTGCGAAATCTTATAATTGGTTTATCTAAAACTTCAGGTGAAAGTGGGTTTGATGGTTCTTTAGGTGGGGTTTCTTTGACGACTGGTGTTGTTAATTTACGAGGTGATACTGTTTTAAATGTGGAGTTGCAGCGTATGTTAAGTGTATTGGGGCAGTTGTGTTGTGGTATGCAGAAGGAGTGCGAACGCTTTGAAAACCAAAGCGGAAGTTTTCATAACCTCATGGATTTGTTGGGAGTTGGTGATTTCTCTTCCTCATCGTTATTTACTTTGTTGGGCGAGCGTTCTGAGGTAATGAAGAGATTTGTTTCTGAAGTAGATGGCAATGCTGATGTGAAGGTAGGGTTAACTTCCTTGGATAAGATGCTTACGCACTATTCTGATATACAAACGGCCGTAGTTAGTGTTGTTGCGGAGGATACGAACCGTGCTGTTCACTTGGCACAGGACCAAATTGTTGTCTTGCGAAGAGACCTTGATGTGACAAGGCGATCGATGGATGAACTAAGTCTCTTGCTGAAGGGTCCTAATACCCCTGAGTCACATGCTGCAGGGACGTCTTTGGAGGATGAGTACGGTAATCTAGTAGATAGTTTGCGTGAGGAGCAAAAATCCGTTGTTGCCGCACTTGAGGCGTTGGTGGTCTCTGTTGGTGGTGATGGTGCTACGGTGATCCGTGACAATGATGGGGTTCCTTTTAAAAAATCCGTACAAGCACTCGTGGAGGAGTGTCGTAGGGCGGCTCAAGCGTTTGCATCTCTCAAATCGATGCTGGAGAACAGTGGCGATGTCCTTCAGCCACAACGGGAGAGCCGTGCGAGCAGCGTCAGTGGCAGCATGAACAATAGCAGTTGCAGCGAGTACAATGTTAATCGTTTGTCGTTACCGATGCCATTGCCGCTTGTGCATGGGTACGATGATGTGATCTCGTACGTGGTGTGTTGTCTCTCGTCTGTGATGGAGGGGCGGGAGAGAAACGTGCGGCTGCTGGAGGAACTCCGTCGTGCTCTTGACACAGCGACCCTGCCGACCCCAACGGCCTCCCCTCTGCCCACCGAGGGGTTGGCGAGCCACAAACAAAATTTACTGCTTCCCGTCCACGAGCTTCTCGACGGGGCTCGCAGTCCACGCACGACGGACCCACCGCCAATCGTCCAGGAGGTTCGCCAACATCTCGCCGCACAAGCGGCAGAAGTCAGTGTACTTCGTAGTGCTGTTCTGACGAGTGTTGAGAAGCTCGGAGGGACACCCAACCCATCCACGGCAAAGTCGCAAGCCATTGCAAAAGCCCTCGTTGAGCTCGCGAAGGAAACGGGCGACTCTATCGCAGAGGTACGGCTGATGCTTGACCCTTCAGCCGTGCATCGTGGACCAGTGCGTCTACGTGACCTCTTACGACAACTTGAGGTGAAAATGCAGGAGTCTGAGGCAGGCAAACAACATGCGCGGGAACTTGCGGAGTCCATCATGCATATAAATGACCCAAGTTTCTCCCTCACTGCAACGCGAGGGCGCTCCCTCACAAGTAGGCCGAAGCCACCTCGCGTAGGGAGTAGCTACGATGAAGAATCATTATCTCTGAATCGTTCTTTTTGTTTATCCACACCAGGTCAGGGTAATAGTATATGCAATGATAATGACTTGTCAAACGCGTCTCGTCAGATAAACAAATGTGTGGCAGGAACAGGGCAAGAAACCTCGAGAGTATCATTAGGAACTGATGTCAATATCGAGAATGTATTGTCAAATCCTATTACCATGCAGGAGTCCATCCAAAATATTCGTGCTAAACTTATCAATATCCGTCAATTAACCAATTGTTGCAGCGCTGCTATCTGTATGATGGGGGGTGAGGTGACTGGAGAAATTCCCTTGGAGGCACTACCTGTGCGCATACTACAGAAAGCTCAGGAGTTTCATGAGGTACTGCGGCTGACGCAGGATATATGGTCCACTCTGGAAGGCAACGATAAAACAGATGACTCTGTTCCGACTGCACTCGTTCCACGCATAAAAAAAATTAGTGACACTCTAAAAAGATTACATAGTGAGAATGCAGCGTTACATGAACAGGGTATCGCGGTGGAAAAGCAGAAGTCTTTTCTTTTACAAGACTTTGACCGTATGAGGCAGACACTGGGGAGGGAAAAGGAGCAAATAAAGAAGGAATGTGATGACTTGGTAAATGAGCGGAATGCTCTCAAGAATGTCATAGAGCGTGCCAAGGATGAGGAAGAGGCGTCTGACGCAGCTCTTAAGCAAGCCCGTCAGGAATTAGCATCTCTTCAACTGGAGTTTAATCAACTCCGTAGCAAGTGTGACCAGCAGCAAGTAGAGTCCATGTCACTTCGAGCCATGGGAGATGATATGCGACTCTCTATGGTAGGACTTGAGGAGGCGGCACTAACTATTCGAAGATCCACAGCGGCTGTTTCTGAACGAATCCGCAGCATCGTTCGTAAACTTCCAGATGATTCATCTACAGCAAAAGAAACTAATGGGTGTGATGTATCAGATCGCCAGGAGAAAATGATGAGGGAGGATGAGGATGAGGATGAGAAGGAAAAGGAAAAGGACAACAATGAAGAGAAAAAGGATGAAAAAGGTAGAGAAACAAGCCTCACACGGTCGTCAGGAGAGGGGGTGGAAGTTGCCTCTGTCTCAGCGGCACGTTTATTAGCCGAAAGCGGTAGTGAATTGCGTCGTTGTAGTTGGAACCTCATTCGAATTGAACATAGCGTGCAAGGGGTGACACAGCTCCGTGAGTGGTTGCAAAAGGTTTCTGCCTGGACAAAAGAGACTATCGCCCGTGATGAGGCTTGGATGCGTCTAATACTACGAGATGTCTGCCGTAATGGAGCAAATCTTTTAGCCGAAAAATCCCGTCTAGAAAGAGGATTCGAAAACAGAGTTCAATTACTGCAACGTCGTCTAGATGAGATGTGCCGTGACCATGAGAAGGAGCGTGAGTCTGAACGGCAGAATTGGCGTGATATGGAGGTTGTACACAATGAAAACGAAAAGGCTCTGCAACGTCGCCTTGATTCCTTACAACAACAAAAACAAGAGCAGGAAGTTGCCCGTTATGAAGCGGAACGCCAGGCGGCAAATTTTCGCTCCCAATCAGAGACTGCAATGAAGGAGGTTTCACAGCTGCACGAGACTGTTAGCGCACTGAAAAAGGAACTGGGAAAAGTCCGTAGTCGTTTAAAATCTTCAGTGAAGACGACAGCAGAGTCTGCTGTTATGACAGAACCTTTCGAAAGTATGTATGATTGTTTGCCTGCTATTTTCGCACTTATGGCGGCCGTTGGCGTTAATGCTAACAATGGTGATGGATATGATGATTATTATAGTACAAATAATATCAGCGGCACTGGTGTAAGTGGTGGAACGGTACAATTAAAGGAGCTACTCCCACTCGCCTTAGAACGTGCAAGACAGCTTTCAGAAGATACAGCACAGTGTCGTGCCTTACTTCTGGAGCAATTGGCACTTTTTGGGAGTGATGATGAGGCAGCGTCAATGCATCAGCATCAAGATGAACATCAGCAACTCCCTGAACTTATTGAACGTCATAGTAAATCTATTGGAAAGTTCCTTGATCAGCGTACGGAACTGATTGGTAAATGGCAAGGGGCCTTGGACGATCTCTCAAGACTGCAACGTGAGTTTAACAAAAATGAGGAGGATCATTACCGCGAGATGCATGAGATGGAACTCCACATTAATGATCTCCGTGGAATGGTGCAGCGAAAGCTCGAGGCTGACAAAATCGCTGAGGAAAATATGAAGGAGATCGAGCAAACAATGGATCAACTCCTTGCGGATGTATCAAAATACAGTGCAGAAGAGGCAGTGGTGAGACGTCACGTGCAGGAGTTGCGACGGCTGATTCGATCCCAGTTAAATAGGCAAAGGAATGCCTTCATGAGGACTTAGTAAGATACCCACCACTATATTGCTCCCAATGTACTATTAGTATGCTTCCTTTCTATTTATCTTTGAAATTATATTTGCCTTTGTCTCAATATAAAGGTTTCTTTCTGATTATGTTTGTGTATGTACCTCGTTTATTATTCTTGTTGTTTTTTTCTTGTTCAGGTGCAGGGGGTGGGGAGGAGGTGAATAGAGATGATATGGTTGATTGAGTTTTTATGTATCTTTTTATACCTTACTAGAAATATTGTTGCTCGTTTACTTTTTCCTTTATTTACTTCTCGGAAGGGTATCAGAAACAGTGCGTGAGAAGATTCTTTAAATTGAAGGGTCTCGAATGGGTCAACCATCCACAGAGTGGATAAATTGGGGGAGTGAAAATGAATGGGTGGAACGTGATACTTCCATCTCCGCCGCGATGTCCAGTAATTGGCGATTGCGAATAGTACGAATTGCCTCTTTAGTTTTTACACTCGCTGCATTCACTCTCTTCGTACTTGGACTAAGTAACAATAGTCGACTCATAGTGGGAGTAGACGGTTGGGACGAAGTATTCGCAGTAATTGGTTCATATTGGTTTGTTCCTGCTGCGATAGCTGTGTACCATTTCTCTTCCCATTTGTCGTTTTTCACGCAGGAGACTGAAACCAGGTTGTCATTCTACATTCTACAAACCCTACTTCTCTTGGCATACTTAGTACAACAAGGTCTCTTCATGGCTTACCTCGTAACTCATGTCGGTAGACTTTGCTGGATTTTTATTGTACCTGATTTCATAGTCGCTTCTATGATGATGACGACATTTCAACGAATATTGTTTGTACGACAGTGGCCTATGATCTACATTTTGACTCAAGCAGGAAAATTGGCAACATTATGGCCACAGATGAATGATAAATTGGCCAATTCCACACGATTAGGACCTGATGGCCTCCTTGGGACTCTGATGCTCACAATATTAATTGTGCAACTTCCAGTGCTTATCTCACGTCTTCATGCAGGTACATCATTGACAAAGGCATATACCACCAATATGGCAGCCGTGTTCGCCCATGTGCTACACTTTATGGATGTGCTAGAGCTCTATTTTACCGTATTGGAACTGCAGGACATTACCAGCGATGTGCAGCAGCTTGTTCTATTCTTTGCAGTGATGGGGCACATCACGTGTAATATGTACTATGCCGTACTCTTTTTGAAAGATGAAGCCACGCTAGAATTTTTACGTCGCTTTGAAGGACCAAATCAGGGTGGGACGGACTTGATTGGCATCACCGAGCCTGCAAAGGACGATGAGTTATTGCATTACTTTCTTTGGACCTTTTTCTTTATCGATCTTCCATATGCAGTGTTGCGTCTTGTAGAGCTCGCAGTTAACGGGAAAGATGTCTCAGTATTTTTTGGAAAGAACTTTATGATGATTGTAGGTGTTGTGATGTTGCTGTTACGAGGAAAGGGATCATAATAGCGCTTCAAGCACTGCAACAAATATATATGCTTCTGTTCTCATGCTTGCCTGTGTCGTTCTCCACACACCTCGCAAGCCAGTGTACTGTTGGTTTTCTGATATCTGTTTCGTGACCTATCCTCACGTAAAGAGTCGATTATCCTGTTTTATTTTTTTACGCACTTCCACTTATGCTTGCTGCTATAAATGTACCACTGTTTTCATTTTTTTTTTTTTTTTGCTTATATTAAAAAAGAAAATCAAGAAAGAAAGAAAACAGTTCTTCTTTTAAATTGGTGGTGGGGTTTAGATAATGTCAACCTACAAGCCGAGATTAACGACTTTCTATGAAAAAT
Organism: Trypanosoma theileri; assembly: GCF_002087225.1. Taxonomy (NCBI): domain Eukaryota; phylum Euglenozoa; class Kinetoplastea; order Trypanosomatida; family Trypanosomatidae; genus Trypanosoma; species Trypanosoma theileri. The sequence goes on from NW_021639891.1 coordinate 108,732, forward strand.
ATGCACCAAACAAGGTTGCCCAGGTGGATGCCCAGTTGGAGAAGTACAAGGGACAAGAGGAGGATTTGCTCGCTGCTCTTGTGCAGAAATATGGACCAGAACCAGAGGTAGTGAATACTACTGTGTCTGCTTCTGGAGTTAGCATGTCTTTCAAGGACCGACTGACGGCATTCTATGAAAAATATGCACCAAACAAGGTTGCTCAGGTGGATGCCCAGTTGGAGAAGTACAAGGGACAAGAGGAGGATTTGCTTGCTGCTCTTGTGCAGAAATATGGACCAGAACCAGAGGGGGAAGTTGGAACATCTCTCACGCCGTCTGTGCGAAGTCGTAAAGGTTCTGAAATGAATGGTTCAGCTGTTACTCACCCTGGCACGTATGGTGAACGTCTCACTGCATTCTATGAAAGGTATGCACCAAACAAGGTTGCCCAGGTGGATGCCCAGTTGGAGAAGTACAAGGGTCGTGAAGAGGATTTGCTTGCTGCTCTTGTGCAGAAATATGGACCAGAACCAGAGGTAGTGAATACTACTGTGTCTGCTTCTGGAGTTAGCATGTCTTTCAAGGACCGACTGACGGCATTCTATGAAAAATATGCACCAAACAAGGTTGCTCAGGTGGATGCCCAGTTGGAGAAGTACAAGGGACAAGAGGAGGATTTGCTTGCTGCTCTTGTGCAGAAATATGGACCAGAACCAGAAGTGGTGAATACTGCTGTTGATGGCTCTGTTAGTGATGATTTGACTCGCAACGAGGTACGTTCTGAAACGGGACATCATTCTTTAACTGAGGATGACACCTCTACAGGGGCGCAGCGTGGAACCAGTGAGACTCATGTTGCGGAGGTAGACTTTTTATTATCATTTGTTGCTGACAAGGGTAGACAGCAGCTTCTGCGAGATGCTGCTGCTGAACTTGGAGTGACAGTGAATAGTCGTGAGACGCTGTTAGTCCTTGAGGCGCTTCTTGACACGAGAACTGTCATGGCGGTGGCGGCGAATTCAGTTCCCGAGGCGGATGTACACATCCATCGGGCGTTCAATGAGTCGATGTATGCTCCTTCCACGGTTCAACTCGCTTCAACAACAGTAGTGACATGCCCTCCGGAGGCATTTGATTTCAACAGCATGAATGTGGCTCTGATGGCGGAGGAGGAAAAGTCCCGCGGCGTACTCGAATTACTAGCGGCAGATGACGGTGGAATTCTTCTTGCGGCGGAGCGGCGTGAGTTGCGTCTTATCAAGTTGCGTGATGCTCTTCATCTCATTTGCACAGAGGCGGAGACTGCACTGCGGCGACGGGTGTGGCAGGTGTGGTGTGATGCGGCGGTTCGGCGTATTCGCGGTGAGAGATGGGCCCGTGTGCAGCAGATGACACCGTACCAGAAGATGTTATTTGGAAAGTCGGTGTCTGCATATTATGAGCGGCTCGCACGATCGCGGCGGGCGCAGGAGCAGCGAGGAAAAGAGGCCGCTGTGGAAACGGCACACATAAATGATCAGCGGAAGCGTCATCTACTTAAAAGCATCAACAGGCATGGGGATATAATCAAACGTAACATCCTCGCAGTAGTGCTTAGTGATATCCCAGAAACACGCACTAACAGCAAGAGCAAGAACAACAACAACAACAACAGTGGGAGTTGGGACGTGGTGGCATCGCCAGATAATAGCAGTCCTGAGATAACACCAATGAACTACAAGCCACATCGGCAAAAAAGTAACTCACAGCACATATCGCTATCACCTTCTCATATAGGTGAAACTGCTATGGACAAGAGCAGCAACAATAACCCACCCTTTTACCGCTATGGTAAACGTAATGAGCGTTTGCTTTCTATTGAGAAAGACTTTGATGGACTCCCACCAGAAGCCCGGGCGCGCGTATTTAGAACACTAAAGAAATGGGATATGCTGCCTCTTTCTCCACCACCGAATATTGATAAAAGTTCTACACGTCATCATCACCACTATCACCGTCGACACCTCCAAGAGAAAGTGGGGCAGTCGGGACATCAAATTGACGAGTTTGACGACGTATTTGTTTCTGGAGTGGATGACGATGAATTAACACCAATGTGGGAAAACGAGGAGGAGTTGCGTCTGTACTTGTCTCGCGTCCTGATTGATGCCCTTGACGCGGAGAAGGAGAAGACGTTATCCCTGCAGCAGCACAGTGGACTGCGGTAAGGCTGGTACTAATGTCAATGGTAATAGTGGAGTGGTGGTAGCACCCGACTTAGCGGAACAGTATTTTTGTTTTCTTGTTTATTCCTTTTCGTTTTTATTTTTTATTTTTGTTGTTGTATATCTCTCATATTCTCTCGTATATATGAGTGTGTATGCTGTTTTTTTTTTTTTTAGTGTGTACCGTTAGGGTATTCCCCTGTATTATTTTTATTACTATTATATCGTTATGTTATCGCTGCGTATAAGTGGTCTTCATCTTTTTCCCATATATAAGTTTGTGTATTGCTCTTGTTCTCACTATCGTCTGCCGTTTCTGCGGTGATTTAGGACAACGAAAAAAAGAAGAAACAATTCTGAGAGGAACTGTGAAAGTATTGTGAAGACAGATTTTCTGCGAATTCCCTGGAAATACGACCATCAATCATCATTATTATCCACATAACCAGTAGTACTACTTTTTCTCTTTCATTCATTTTTTTTTTTTTCCTGTTTGAATGATTCAATTCTTTAAACCCTGTGTGACGTACGAAGGATTTGTTTTTTTCGCATTGCATCAACTTGTTTTGAAGAAGTGACCAAACAAATTATGGAAGCCCAAGCAATCATGAAGGAAGATGTTGTACAGAAGCAACATCCGCATCGTGCGCGCCACTTTACTCCTGGAGTTATGATGGCAGATCTGACCACAGCATTTGCTGTGGGTGCCACTGCGGCCATTCCTATTTCCATTGTGGATTACAGTATCATGGCACGAGTAGCGGGGGTAACAGACAGTAGTCTTCGCGAGTTGTGGAGGGGAACCAAAACTTTGTTTCTGCGTCCACACCGATTCTTCCTGCCTTGTGCGCAAAATAAGTGCAGTTTGGTTTACGGCGTGTGCACTGTTGTTTATACATCTACTTATATCGGCTCAAACATGACAAAAAGTTACTGTGAAACCAAAGGATACAGCCCGGAGTACTGTAATCTCGCGGCTGGTATTATGAGCGGTGTTCTTAACACCATCACAACAGTGTGGAAGGATGGTATTATCCTCAAATCCCTGCCGCCAGCGAATGCAGAGACGGCTGCTGCTGCAAGGAAGCCTGTGCCGTGGCTCACACGGGGACTTTTCTGCGGTCGAGATACACTTACATGCATCGCTGCTTTTACCATTGCCCCAATGGTGGCAACTTGGCTCACACAGTACTGTTGGAATCCCACAGAAAATGCAAAGTTGCCGAAGCCCCTGCCGGTAGAGGGAAAGACACAGGTGCCACTCCCCACCACAGATATGGCGCAAATCCTCACACCAGCTGTATTGCAGTTTGTGACGACGCTGATGCACATCACCGCCATCCGCTATCGTCAGACGTATCCAAATTTCAGCATGGCAGATCTGAATCAAAGTCTGCGGCAGACCTATTGGTCCTCAACGTTGCTGCGTATATTCCGTATTATCCCATCATTCGGTTTGGGAGCCATCTTAAACCGCGAGATGAGGTCAAATCTGCTTGACCGCGCTGAGGGGCCCAAATATATGTAAAAAAAAAGTGGAGGTGAGTGACAGAAGAGAAAATGAAAAGAAAAAGGAAAACGAAGAGGAGGAAGGGAGTCAGCTCAAAGAAAAAATAGAAGAAAAAAATAATAATAAAGAAAACGAAGGGAACAAGTTCTTTCTATTCTTTTTTCCTCTGTTCTTTGGTTTCTTTGTATCTCTTACGGAAAAAAATTAAGGGAAGGGGGTGGGTGGGGTGGGGAATGCAATAAAAAAAAAAACGAAGAGAAGTAAAAATATAAGAGATAGTGAAATAGACGAAGACAGAGAAAGAGAAATGAACCAAATTAAAAAAAAGAACAACAAAAGGAAACTGGCACAAAAATAGGAGAAAAAGCAGGATAAGGAAACTGTGTATTTTGACTACTACTACTACTACTACTACTACTACTNTACTTAATGCATTCTTTGGGGTTTAGTTAGGTCTCAACTTGATAGCACTTTACTCATTTTTTCCATATTTTCTTTTGCTCTTTTTTTTTTTTTTTTATAAAAAAAACAAAAAAAAAAAAAAAAAAAGAAAAAAAAAAACCGTATACAAGTGGTCATGATTTAGAATGAATTGCACTTCTCTCGTATTTAGCATATGTCTGTCTGTGCAATTGTAAGTGGTCCCACTCCACCCGTCCACATTTTTTTTTTTTTTACCACTTAAAATTTCTTCATCAGACATCTAAACTCGGTTTGGTGTTCTACACAAACAGATATTTACATCAACTTTGTGGGTTTCTCTTTCTACCTGTGTGCATATCTGATTGTTGCGTTGTAGTGTCTTGCACAAGCAGCAGGAAATGTTCTCCAGAAGGGGAAGGGGCCATCAGAAGTATTCTGGCCTCTTTCAGTTGTAGAATAGCCGGCAGTTTGTCTTTAGTGTACACTATCGTGACTACTCTCATCCCTCTGGAGCAACAAAAAAAAAAAAAAAATTAAAAAAAAAAAAAAAACGTCAACTTTTTTTTGACGAAAAGTAAAGAGAAAAAAAAAGGTTGGGGTTTGGACAGCAAGGAAAAAAAATTGGGTTCATATCCATTAATATGTATTGGCGTCTTATTTTTCCCCATGTATCTGCTGTGATTCATGCAGAAAAGGCGTTCTTTAGTGGAAGCCTTCTTATCACTTATTTATGGATCTAGGACAACAACATTAATCCCCGCTATGTAAACTGAATATTTTATCTACAAAGTATAAACAGTCTTACATTGCCAACCGTCCTGTAATATCCACATTTTTTGTATTCTTCATGTGCTTCTTGTGTATCTGTCTTCATGTGTTTTTGTACCTCTCTCTCTCTTTCTCTCTCTATGTGTATGTCTCTCTCGTTGGCTCTTCCATTAAATCGTTTTTTGTCATTCCCTTTTCTTATTTGAAGAAAGTATTGCTTGCTTATTTGTTTACATGACTCCTGGCGTGCAGTATCCGCTGGGTGAGCTGCCACTCCGTGCAGCTATTCGCCGCTCGTCAAAGACTCCACCGTGCTCGCCGATGAAGGAATGTGCAACAGACATACAGTCCGTACCCACCCAGACTTCGCCTGCCCTCTCATGGGTCTCTGCAGAGTCGCTCGACAGCATCATCACACTTGCCAACAGGACGGAGGAGCAGGTGGAGCTAGATGGACTGATATATCGCCTTTGCCGCTCGCTGTACCGCGTGGCGACGAGAAAGTCTGCGGAAATACACGCTAAATCCGCTGACGGCACTTCTGCTATGGTCGACGGTGATGGAGGAAGGTTTTGCAACATGCGTGGGCACGAGGACTGGTGTCCGCTACGCCATCTCTTCGACCCCAAGAACTACTACAAGGCAATGGGGACGTCCAACCCGCATGTGGGGTGCACGTGTCTTGAGGACTCGCGAGGGGCGCTAAACGACCCAATGGGTGTCTCGCAGTGGCTGGCGGATGAGCTGAGTGTGACACGGCTCTCTGGTGGGAATAGTAATCACGTGTACCGCCTGGGGCACGCGTCGTTCCCCGGAAAGACGATTCTGCTGCGGGTGTATGGTGACGGGGGTGGGGAGGTAATTGATCGTGCGCGCGACACAAAGGCGATGCGGCTGATGAGCAAGGCTGAGCTAAGTCCCGCTGTGTTGCATAGCTTTCACTGGGGGCGTGTGGAGGAGTTTATGGATGGTATATACACATGTACGACTGAAATGTTGCTGAGATCTCCGGCGCTGTTGGCCGATATATATGAGGGATTGTGTCGCATGCATGGGTTGGATGCGGCGCCGTTTCTACCGGAGAACATGAATAAGGATCGATTTCCCGGCGCCGAAAAGAATCAGTACGGGGATGACAATAAGCTTGTCTCTGCGCTGGAAGGACGTCAGGGGTACTACAGCACGATGTTGCGTGAAAAGACTTTGGAGAGCGTGTGTCCCACGTCGTTCGAACGTGTGAGTTTTCGCTTGCTGCGCTTAATGTACCCCCACGTGGTAGAGGAACACCGGCAGTCGTTGGTAGACTGGCTGACAGGCGAAATCATGTTTGTGCGTGAGGAGCTACAGCGGCTGGATATCCCTATTGTATTCTCGCACAATGACTTGAACCCGGGCAACATTCTGTTGTCGCGGCGGAAGGTGCCGGGTGGGATGCTTGAGAACGACGGACTGATGAGCAGCGACGATGAAGTGACGGACGAGGTTGCGGCGGAGAGCACTGCACTGTCGACCCGCTACTTGACGCGCAAAGGTAAGAGTAAGAACCTCGTGGAACGCAACGGATATCTTTTCATTGACTTTGAGTATGCTGACGCGAACTACCGTTGCGTTGACCTTGGGAACACACTGTGCGAGCTGGACTACGACTACACGCGCGGCACGGAGGTTGGTGGACGCGGGTTCATCAAATACCTCTTCGTGTTTCCGCCGGCGGCGAAGGCAGAGGCATGGCGCGGACTGGGCGAGGAGTACCCGCGCATGCCGGAGCTCATACACGACGCATGGCTGCGCGGCACTGCAGACAAAAACGACAAGAACAACAACAACGACGAGGAGGAGGACGCAACAGACATCGGCGCTGCTGCGCTGTTGGCGGTGCGGCGGTACTTTGCAACGCGCGACGGTGTTCCTGTCAGCGACGTCTCCCTCAGTAAGGCACAGCTGGGCGAGTTGCTGCTGGGCATGCTCGCGGCGCACCTCTACTGGACACTATGGTCGATTGTGATGGGGTGCGTCCCCAATGAGTGTACGACGGATGTGGAGGCGTTTGCTGTGGGTGGTAGCGGTCTGGATTACATGCGATACGGTGACTGTCGCCTGCGGGAGTACATTGCACTGCGTCATTGGCTTAGCTGCAACGGATTCATTTAGAGAATGAGAAGAACAATATGCATTGAAGGTGAAGGTGGGGGAGGAGAAACTGCATGTGGAACTTTTTTGTTCTATCCCTTCTGTTTTCATATAGTCCAAAAGGGGGAAAACGTGTTACAATAGCGACGACATATATTGTCTTTTAATTTGTGCCTACTTCCTTTTTTTTGTTTTTGATGCTTTTTCTATATTTGCTTTCTTATGTTCAGGAGTTACAATTTGTGGTGGTTTTGGTTTTCCATTGTAGACGTTTTTTTTTTTTTTTTGTTTCTAAGATTGGTCCCGTGTGTTTTGTCTTCTTGATGGGTAATTTCCTTGTTTTTTTTTTTTATTGATTTGCTTTGAAGAGAGGTTTGGGGCAAGATGGAAAGTGCCGACATTAATCCGTACACAGGGCGTGCTTTCAGTTCCCGTTACCATTCTTTGCTGCGCGGGCGCGAAAAACTTCCGGTTTTTGCTGCTAAAGAGAAAATTCAAGGTCTTGTGGCTCGCTATCAGACGCTGTTGCTGGTGGGCGAAACAGGTAGCGGCAAAACTACGCAGGTGCCACAGTTCGTATTGGAGATGAATCCCGAAAACGCAATTGCATGTACACAACCACGCCGTGTTGCTGCCACCAGTGTAAGTGAGCGTGTTGCGGAAGAGCTTGATGTAACTCTTGGTGAGGAAGTGGGTTACTCCATCCGTTTTGATGACATGAGTAGCGAACGAACAAAGTTAAAGTATTTGACCGATGGTATGCTTCTACGTGAAGCCATGGGTGATCCTCTTTTACGACGTTACAGTGTTATTATCCTTGATGAAGCACACGAGCGTACAGTTCACACAGATGTTTTAATTGGTGTGGTGAAGGAGTTGCTCCCACGGAGGCCAGACCTGCGAGTTGTGGTGATGTCTGCAACATTGGAGGAGCGACGCTTTCAGGTGTATTTTCCAGAAGCACCCCTAGTCCACATCGCCGGACGTATGTACGGTGTGGAGGTGTATTATTCTCGCCTTCCAGAGTCAAATTACGTGGAGGCGGCGATACGTACGGCGACGCAGATTCACCTTTATGAGGGTGAAGGAGATATTCTCATATTTCTCACCGGTGAGGATGAGATTGAGCAGGCGGTGGAGCGACTACAGAATGGTATGCGCATGGCGGAGCACAGTAGTGCTAATTGTCATAAAGGTCCAGTGGTGGTACTTCCCCTCTACTCTGCTTTACCCCCACAACAGCAGCGAAGGGTGTTTCAAAAGGTTCCTCCTGGTACACGTAAAATTGTTGTGGCAACTAACGTGGCCGAAACATCTCTTACCATTGATGGTGTCGTTTTTGTCGTTGACAGTGGTTTCTCAAAGCAGAAGGTGTACAATCCAAAGCTGCGGGTGGAGTCCCTTTTAGTGACACCCATCAGTCAAGCAAGTGCCCGACAACGTTGTGGTCGTGCAGGTCGTACTAAACCAGGTAAATGTTTCCGCTTGTACACGGCCAAATCATTCGATACATTGCTACAGCCACAGACTTACCCAGAAATTCTTCGTTGTAATTTAGGCTCGGTTGTACTACACATGAAGATGATGGGTGTAGAGGATCTTGTAAATTTTGATTTTGTGGAACCACCTGCACCAGAGACCCTTATGCGAGCATTGGAATTGCTTAATTATTTGGGCGCTATAAATGACGATGGAGATATGACAGAATTTGGTAGACTGATGGCAGAATTACCATTGGAACCTGAAATGGCTGCAATGTTACTCCACAGCCCTGAATACGGATGTTCAGACGATATTGCACGTATTTGTGCAATGCTTTCTGTACAGAGTCCTTTTATAAATCCGCCCAACAATCAGCGTGGACATGCGATGCGATGTCGGGAGCAATTTTACCACCCTACAGGTGATCATGTTGCGCTGTTAAATACTTTTAATGCATTTCACGATACTAACCAGCAGAGTGCGTCCTGGGCCACTGAGAACTACTTGAATCCTCGCGTTATGAAACAAGCTGTTAGCATTTATCGACAACTGCTTGGTGTTATGCGCCGTCTAAACTGCAAGATTTGTAGCACTTACTCTGCCTCACAGAATCATACACAAGGTGACGCAAGTTCAAATGATGAATTTGCAAATGAGATTCGTCGTGCCATTCTTCGTGGGTATTTTACTAAAGTTGCTCTTTCGTTACCCACAAAGAACCAGTTTCTGACCCTGAAGGACGATGTTAAGTGCCTCCTGTTTCCCTCAACCTTCCTTAACCGTCGACCAAAGTTTGTGGTGTTTAATGAGCTTGTACTCACTAGCAACACGTATATCCGCACTGTTACTGCTGTTTCAGATGATTGGCTTCTGGAGGTGAGTCCATCATACTTTGCCCCGGAGGAATTTGAGGGAGTGAGTAGGCAGGTGTTTGATGAGTTGCACCGCCGTCATCGCCGTAATGCAGTTTCGACGAAAGAGCACAACGGTAGGGGTCAAAAACGTCATCGTGCAGACGACAGTGATACCGACTCTGACTCGTGTTAAGTGCACAGCGTGCATGTTTTTTCGAGGAGGGTTGGGCTCAGTTCCTGTTAAACAAACGGATTAAATCATAAGCAAAATCTACTATATATAATGATGAAAAACAGAAAAATAGCCGTTTTAGGGGCTATGAAGACTTATACAGGCGCACACATCTACGTGCAATTAAGTGAAGAAAGAAAGAAAGAAAGAAAGAGAGAGGTACATTCACGTGATTACGTCCATTTATTATTTTTTTTTCTTTTTCTAATTTTATTCAAAGGCATACAAGGATTTTTCTAGGGAAGCAGAAAATGAGTATTTACTCAATGCGTGATATTGGCTTAAGACCTCTATTGTTGCTTTTGGTCCTGCTATTCTACCTTGTCTGCCTCACCGCGATGGCAGAGATGACAGAGCAGGACTTTAAACGGATGAAGATCAAAGACCTCCGACATTTTCTAGAAGAACGTGATCTCAGTTGCCCTGGATGTCAAGAAAAGGCTGACTTTGTGCGTGTTGCGTTTCAAAATCGCGATAAGAAACCCGTCAGTGAGCAGGGTAAGCGCGAGATCCCCAACGCATCCTTTTGGGAAGTATGGAAAGATAATGCCAAGGCTCTCTGTACGGAGGTAGTCCAAAAACGAGGGCTTGATGTCTCAGGGAAGCCGCAGGCTGATATCTGTGATGCAATTGCTTACGTTGTGGAAAACTTTTTCATGCAACACGGAAAACGCACTGCGAACAAACTACGAAAGAAGGCCGATGACCTGCTGAAAACTTCATACAAAAATGTTTACTATGATGCTGGTCGGGTTCTTCTGGAACGGTTGGCAAACTACTGTTTGGCATCTCCGGCCAATCAGGAGAAATGCAGCTCAGTTGGTAGTCTTTCATCTCTTATTGAGGGTTCCAGCGTTATAGATCTCGTGAAGTGGATGACAAACGTTGGCATTGAGAATACCAACCCAATGTATGATTTCCTGGAACTTCGGGACGACCTATGAGGAATACAACAATAAAAAAGTTTGAATACCTGTAGGAACTTTCCTATTTCACGAGTGTAAAGAGGATTGGGGGGCTATCTTTGTGCGTCTATGCCCTCTCCTCCATATTATTTCTCACGTGATTGCTCTTTCATATATCTGATGTTTACGCCTATACTTAATGCATTCTTTGGGGTTTAGTTAGGTCTCAACTTGATAGCACTTTACTCATTTTTTCCATATTTTCTTTTGCTCTTTTTTTTTTTTATAGATAAATCAAAAAAAAAAAAAAAAAAAAAACGAAAGTTACCTATGACATCATCACCTCGGCTGAGAAATCCAACACACCAAATTCAATAATGAACATCAATTGAAGGAACACTGGTTTACCATGCTTCTCTTTCTGATTCAGACATGTATGGCCTCACTTCTACCCCACACAAATAGAGATGTAAGAGACGTACATAAATGTTAAATTCATCACAAGTAGTGTGAGAAGCAATGCGTGATAATCTTATCTCCGGGTACATTTATTCATAGGAGATGTGACATTGTCAACGTTTTTTGAGTTTAAGAGGTTTTATCTTAATTGCATAGACGTTTTGGGTACAGTTTCCAATACCATAGACACCTGTACCTCTTTTCTTCGATAAATACGGGAGATTGCTGTGGGAACGATGTGGGGGATATTTCTTTAAACAAAGGAAAATAAAACTATTCTTTATTAAGGCAGTGCTGATATATCACTTTATCGATGATCACCTTTATACCTGGATTCATTTCTCTGTGGCGTGAACTAGGGCAATTAAAGCATGGTTTTCTTAAAATTGTCGACTAATATTGTGATAGGGTTGAATGTCGCTTACCTATGACTTCTCCAGCCCCACAACTGCATCCCGTACCCCCCTCCACCTCTTCCTCCACCTCTTCCTCTTCCTCTCCATGAAAATACAGCTAAACAGTCAATCTCCAAGTTGACGATTGGGGATATTCTGACCAAAAAAAAATTTTCTCGTTATCATCACTTTGTGGGAAAGTGGTGAAAAAGAAAATCAATGACGCTATCGAGCAACCCTAATCTTAATAACTATACTTTGGACCCGGGTGAATGTAAATTCCTTTCTGGACAAACGGAATTTTTTCTTTCTTTTTTCAGACAAACGGCTGTTTTGGTCTTTAGTTTTACTTTCGAATAACAATTCCTCAGATCAGTTTCCCAAATTTCTTCATGTGTTTTTGTACCTCTCTCTCTCTCTCTCTTTCTATGTGTGTATGTCTCTCTCGTTGGCTCTTCCATTAAATCGTTTTTTGTCATTCCCTTTTCTTATTTGAAGAAAGTATTGCTTGCTTATTTGTTTACATGACTCCTGGCGTGCAGTATCCGCTGGGTGAGCTGCCACTCCGTGCAGCTATTCGCCGCTCGTCAAAGACTCCACCGTGCTCGCCGATGAAGGAATGTGCAACAGACATACAGTCCGTACCCACCCAGACTTCGCCTGCCCTGACATGGGTCTCTGCAGAGTCGCTCGACAGCATCATCACACTTGCCAACAGGACGGAGGAGCAGGTGGAGCTAGATGGACTGATATATCGCCTTTGCCGCTCGCTGTACCGCGTGGCGACGAGAAAGTCTGCGGAAATACACGCTAAATCCGCTGACGGCACTTCTGCTATGGTCGACGGTGATGGAGGAAAGTTTTGCAACATGCGTGGGCACGAGGACTGGTGTCCGCTACGCCATCTCTTCGACCCCAAGAACTACTACAAGGCAATGGGGACGTCCAACCCGCATGTGGGGTGCACGTGTCTTGAGGACTCGCGAGGGGCGCTAAACGACCCAATGGGTGTCTCGCAGTGGCTGGCGGATGAGCTGAGTGTGACACGGCTCTCTGGTGGGAATAGTAATCACGTGTACCGCCTGGGGCACGCGTCGTTCCCCGGAAAGACGATTCTGCTGCGGGTGTATGGTGACGGGGGTGGGGAGGTAATTGATCGTGCGCGCGACACAAAGGCGATGCGGCTGATGAGCAAGGCTGAGCTAAGTCCCGCTGTGTTGCATAGCTTTCACTGGGGGCGTGTGGAGGAGTTTATGGATGGTATATACACATGTACGACTGAAATGTTGCTGAGATCTCCGGCGCTGTTGGCCGATATATATGAGGGATTGTGTCGCATGCATGGGTTGGATGCGGCGCCGTTTCTACCGGAGAACATGAATAAGGATCGATTTCCCGGCGCCGAAAAGAATCAGTACGGGGATGACAATAAGCTTGTCTCTGCGCTGGAAGGACGTCAGGGGTACTACAGCACGATGTTGCGTGAAAAGACGTTGGAGAGCGTGTGTCCCACGTCGTTCGAACGTGTGAGTTTTCGCCTGCTGCGCTTAATGTACCCCCACGTGGTAGAGGAACACCGGCAGTCGTTGGTAGACTGGCTGACAGGCGAAATCATGTTTGTGCGTGAGGAGCTACAGCGGCTGGATATCCCTATTGTATTCTCGCACAATGACTTGAACCCGGGCAACATTCTGTTGTCGCGGCGGAAGGTGCCGGGTGGGATGCTTGAGAACGACGGACTGATGAGCAGCGACGATGAAGTGACGGACGAGGTTGCGGCGGAGAGCACTGCACTGTCGACCCGCTACTTGACGCGCAAAGGTAAGAGTAAGAACCTCGTGGAACGCAACGGATATCTTTTCATTGACTTTGAGTATGCTGACGCGAACTACCGTTGCGTTGACCTTGGGAACACACTGTGCGAGCTGGACTACGACTACACGCGCGGCACGGAGGTTGGTGGACGCGGGTTCATCAAATACCTCTTCGTGTTTCCGCCGGCGGCGAAGGCAGAGGCATGGCGCGGACTGGGCGAGGAGTACCCGCGCATGCCGGAGCTCATACACGACGCATGGCTGCGCGGCACTGCAGACAAAAACGACAAGAACAACAACAACGACGAGGAGGAGGACGCAACAGACATCGGCGCTGCTGCGCTGTTGGCGGTGCGGCGGTACTTTGCAACGCGCGACGGTGTTCCTGTCAGCGACGTCTCCCTCAGTAAGGCACAGCTGGGCGAGTTGCTGCTGGGCATGCTCGCGGCGCACCTCTACTGGACACTATGGTCGATTGTGATGGGGTGCGTCCCCAATGAGTGTACGACGGATGTGGAGGCGTTTGCTGTGGGTGGTAGCGGTCTGGATTACATGCGATACGGTGACTGTCGCCTGCGGGAGTACATTGCACTGCGTCATTGGCTTAGCTGCAACGGATTCATTTAGAGAATGAGAAGAACAATATGCATTGAAGGTGAAGGTGGGGGAGGAGAAACTGCATGTGGAACTTTTTTGTTCTATCCCTTCTGTTTTCATATAGTCCAAAAGGGGGAAAACGTGTTACAATAGCGACGACATATATTGTGTTTTAATTTGTTCCTACTTCCTTTTTTTTGTGTTTTTCAGACCTTTTCTTTTTTTACTTTTTGAGCATTGGTAGTTGATTGTCTTCTGTTTTATTTGTTGCTGTGTTGCTGTATTTTTTTTGTGTGTGTGGGAGTGTTAGAGTTATTGGAGGGAGTTAAAGACATGTTGTGATGTGTTGTTTGCCGATTACCTTTTTGTATTTATTATTATTATTATTATTATTATTATTATTATTGCGCACCGTATTAGCTTGGAGAGCGTTTAAATGTGTGCAGTACTGAACCGTAATGAGGTGTTCTTTACTTTGATTTACCTCATTTACTTACATTTGGTTGAATTTTAATTTGGGATCCCATCCTTTTTTTTCCGGTATGTACTGTTTTTATGTATTTTTGCACCTTGTATCGAATCACTCTCTTTGTTCTGTTCTTGTAATCCACCTTTGTTTTATTTTTTTACTGGTAGCCGTGGTTGTGTTGGGCCGTTTGCCCCGCAATGGCAGAGGACGAGACACAGGCGTACGAGAAATTGCTGCGTGAGTACTGGAGTCGCCGCGAGGCGGTGCGGCGTGAGGAAGGCCGGCTACACCAACTGCAGCGTGTTATTCTCGCAGTACACAATGTACTGTGGAAATGAGCGGATTTTCAGGCTTTGGCTTGAAGAGAGGGAAAAAAAAAAAAAAACAGAACAGAACAGAACAGAGATGAGAAACAGAGGGTCTGGGAAGAAGAACGGAGCAGTTGGGAGACCCCTATGACGGTATAGCCTCACGTCAAAAATCAGCTTTTTTACAGATGCATATATAAAAAGGAACTCTTTCCTTTCGTCTTTATTTTTTTTATTGTTGTTAGCTGATTTTTTATTTATTTATTTCAACGTGTATTTGCGCATCAAAACCAAATCCCGCTTTTTTATGGGGGTTTCTCCAAGAGGGGACACTGGCAATATGCAACCACCAACAAAATATAATTAGTGGAAACTGTATTATTTTTTTTTCCCTTATGTTATTTCCTATTTGCCTCTCTATTATTAGTTGTAGTGTATACAATTCGTATTGCATTTGGTTTCTTGCATTTCTTCTTCCATGACTGAGAATCGAGTGGCGTTGGTAACTGGTGCCAATCGCGGTATTGGGTTTGCCACCTCCCGCAAGTTGGCACAGTGTGGCTACCGTGTATTGATGGCGGCGCGTGATAAAACCAGCGGTGAGGCTGCAGTGGCGTCTCTGCGTGCTGAAGGCCTTGACACTCATCTGCTGATTGTCACCATCACCGATAGCGACTCTGTTGCTGCTGCCCTCCGCGAAGTGGAGTCGCAGCATAAGAGACTCGACGCACTCATCAATAATGCCGCCATGATGGATTACGACAACAACATCTTGCCACTGGATGTTGCACGTATGCGGGAGGAGTTCGAAGTTAACTTTTACTCAGTTGTCACAGTCACTAACGCCTTTCTGCCGCTCATGCTACGCACATCCGATGCCCCCCGTATTGTGAATGTCAGTACACCACTTGGCACACACGAAACGGTGGAGCGGCCGCAAAACAAGTATGCCAGTCCACTCTTCACAAGCTACAAGTGCACCAAAGCGGCACTGAACATGTACACCCACAATCTCGCTCACTGGTTGTCAACACAGGACGGCGTCGCGAAGGCGGCTAAAGTCAATGCGGCGTATCCCGGATATGTGCGCACAGACATGTCGCACAACTCCGCAGAGGCGCCAATGGAACCGGACGAGGGCGCCGAGACGAGTGTCTATCTTGCCACATTGCCTCCTGACGGACCTACCGGCGGTTTCTTTCACAAGAAGGAGCGACTCAACTGGTGAAATGTACACATTCTTTACAATGCGTGTACTTCTCCATTTCCTTCTGTCTGTTTGTGAGTACGCTATTTTAAGTATTGCCTATGGACGAAAAGCAGAAAAAAAAAGAAGGAAAATATGCACCGTGAATGAATGTTCTCTATCTTTTCTTTTGGTTTCCTTGGGGTGGTGTAGTGGTGCTTTGGGTGGTGTGGGTGGGAGTTATATAGAATGATTACGAGCACCAAACGAAGAAAGAAAATTAAGACTGAGAGGAAGAGAGAGTGTCAGCATGCAATTCAAGCATGCGCTGCATTCTTTTCCATTTTATTTGGGCCTTACTAGGAAGAAACGTACCTTGGGAATGGCAAATTTCTGCGACATGGAACAAAAAAAAAGGGAACGACAATAGTAAACTGATTCGACTTGATAATGTGAATGCTGAGGTAGAGGTTTTTTTTCCTCTACTAAAGAGTTTTTTTTTTCCTTTTATGGAAATGCCTTCATCCCTGCACTGTTTTTCTGTAATCAAGTGTTATTTTGCTTTTGCATTTTTTTTTTTTGATTTGATTTTCTATTTATTTTCTGATTTATTTATTTTATTTTGCTTTTTGTTTTTTGCTGAACTGGTGTGTGTGTGTCCTCATCTTTGACCTTCCCTGGTGAGAGAGCATCATGCACAACAGTAAAACCGTTGTTGTGCGCACTAATGTAGTCCCTGAGGAGGAAGAAGAAGAGACGCTCGCTGTTTTTGACAAATCAAAGGCTTTAGCACATCCCTCACCAGTTGTTCCTGCTGTTACTGCTGCGGACAGCGATGATGAATTCTCGATACCGTATATTGCCCACGCAAGCACATCAACACATGTGGCCTCTGTGCGGTCAGTGTCGTTAAAGCGTCCGCGCAGCAGCAACAACGATGTGGAGGAGACCGTCGGGACAAACCTTGACACAGAGATGACCACAGCATTGCCAGACGACACAGATCATCCACAGGATCGAGCTGCGTATGCAGAATGGAAAAAGCGTGATGGAGCACGGCAGAAGCAATTGTTACAGATATGATGGATAGGTGAATATCTCTGGAGGATATATATATATATATATATATATTTGTATATTTATATTTCTTCTTTGTGGGTTGCTTGATTAAGTGCGTGACATAGTGTGCTAGCTTGGAATTCTACCAATCTCCTTTTCTCTCTCTCTTTTTTTATTTTATTTTGATCGCCATTGTTGCACAGGCGACAGTGAGAAATAATTATTTCTTTCTTTTTGATTAATTCACTGTTGATGTCTTGGCCAGCACGTTTACTAAATGAAGCCAATCGCAACTTGCAGGCCCGCATTGAACATGTAGGTGATGATGTCCAGAAGAGAGCTGCGGATATAGACTCGCAGCGAGGGGTCGTTGCCCTCTTGCGAGAGAACTTGGCGCAAGTAAGACGCCACATAGATTCTGATGAGCGTGCTACAAGTGAGGAGCAGGAGCGCCTACGTGAGGCTGAGAATAAATTGCAGGAACTTCAGCGAGAGGAGTCTCATTACCGTGCAGAGATGCAGCAACTGCGACGACGCCACGAGGAGGTATGTGCATTGCTGCAAAGCACCACATGTGTGCTGCAAACCAAGGCAACTGCACTGGAAGATGAACAGAAACTGTCAGAGGCGCTGGAGCGGGCGGCACTGGAGATGTCAATGATACATGGCTCCCGCAAGAGTGTACAAGAGACACAGGAAGAGGTGGAAAAACGGCAGCGGCGCCTGCAACAGGTACAGGCTTCACTAGTAAAGGTGCATAATGAGGTCCGTACCTCGCAGAAGGTGTTGCTGCAGGAAAAGGAGGAGACAGCACGGGTACAGAGAGAGTTGACCGCATTACGGTATGATATCGAAAAAGGGAAACAGGATAAGGCAGAGTCGTTGCTTGCAGTGTCGCATGTGCAACAGGCAGTTATGGTGTGTGAGTCACAAACAGCAACGAATGCAAAGATATACACTGATGTGAAACAATTATTAGAAGCGCGACGTAATGTGCTGATGGAGATGCAAGAGAAACTTAAGAAGGAAAAAGCACAACTAAAAACTGTATCGAATAAAACTGAAGAATGCAGAAGAAAACAAGCAAAACTCATGGAACGATTTCATAGTCTTTCTACAGAGACACTACAACACGAAAACGCAGCAGCAGCAATGCAACGACAGCTTGCGTCTCAGTTAGACGTAAAGCGAGAGCTAACACGATCCCAGAACAATGCCTTAGCTCTTCGTGATGAACGCTACATACGACTTCAGGAGCTTCTTTTGCGTTCGAGAGAACTTGATAGTCTTATGAAAGAGTCAAAAACTGATAATAACCTTCAGTCGCTTCGTTGTTTAGAGAACACAAGGGTATCACTTCAACGTACCCTTCAACAGTTGGATGCTCAACTTCATCATATGCATAAGGCGATGATGGATTGCTTCTCTAATATGCAGAGAGAGGGCCGCGTGGCGGATGAATTGAATAATAACATTATGAAGACGAAAAAATCTATTCTTGCTGCTGAGCGCGACTATGCTACTGAGCAGCAGTCTCGAGAAGAATGCCTAGGCCACCTTCAAGCTATAGAAGAACGGCTGCTGACAGCAGAGCAGAACCTGTCCCAAACACGTGTCGTTGTTCGCGAGGGAAATAAACATGAGCGAGACCTTATGGAGGGAACTGTGCGGGATCTACGGGCGGAACTTCACCGACTAACGCGGGAGGGATTTGTTCTTCGACGTGAGATCACACCTCTGCGTTGCGCCCTTAATGCCCATCTCAAACTCCTGCACGATGCAAGGGCGAACCTAACCCTTCTCGAGGACGCTGCTCTCATACGAGGGAAGGAGTTGACTGCTCTTCAAGAAGACGGCGCGTGTGTGGTAAAAGAGAAGCAGTCGGCTCTTCTTAAGTACTCTGAGGTGATGTTTCAGTTGCGCTCCGTTCGTCAGGTAGCCGAGTCGCATCTGGAGATGATGCGTGGGGTGGCGAGTGTTGAGGATATTCTCCGTGGGCAGGCGTCCGTGGCGCAGGAGGCAGTTCTGACAGACATTAAGAACTCATTGGTAGAGCTCCACCTTGAGCAAAAGGCACAAGGTGAGTTGCAGACGGATCTCCGACGATGCCAAGAACAGTTGCGGCATTTGAAGTCTCGTTACCAGACTATCATGGAGTCTATGACTCGAAAACTTGCTCCAACAGGTGAGTCGGGGAAGGAAGAACTGCATGTTGAATCCAGCAATTCCTCTTTCCCGGAGGTTCTGCATGCGAAGTGTATTCTACAATCTTCACTAACTCGAGAGGAGTTACAGGAGCGTGGAAATCACCTTGATGGACGCATCGTGTTTCTCGAGCACGAGACACGGACATTGCGAAACATGTTACAAGCTATGCAAATGGGTGTAGGGGAGAGGCACAAAACTATTCTAGAGACGTCTAACCAGAAAGCAGCAGAGCAGGAAACCCTCTTGCTTCGAGAAGGTGTGTTGGGTAACCGGGAAGCACTACGTGCAGAAGTGGATAAGGTAAATATTCTGCTCGAGCAATTGCAATCTCGTAGGAGGAACCTTACCCAGCGTCAGAAAGAGGTAAACAAGCGTTTGGTGGAGCTTCGGGTTCTTAAGGCTAATCGAGAAGTGGTTTTGCAGCGCCTGAGGGCGCAGATCAGGCGGACAAGGCAAAAGCAAAGTCACCAGAAGCAGTACCGACGTGAGGTTTTCGGATTTTGATGACATTAAAAGAACATAAAGGAGGGTATGCTCTAATGCTCTCAGGGAGAAAAAGAAAGAAAGGAAAGGAAAAAAAAAAGAAGTAAAAAAAAAAAGATGGATATTATTGTATCTGGGTGGGGAATTAAGTTTCTTTCAACTATACACATCAACTTGTACTCTCTCTTCAATCTAATATATATTTTTTTTTTAATCTTTTCATAGGTGTGAGACCTACATATACACATACACATACGAACCCTTTCACATGTACATGACATGGTTCTGATAATCATCGCTGTGGCTTTAGCTAGTCTGATCTTCTTCGGCTTATTGGTGACCCTTATTGTAATACTCAGAAATTTAAGGGATACACGCCGCAGGGAAGTTGTGAATTATGACGCTGATCGTCTGCCTAATTGGCTGAGGCGCACTCAACATCCTGAGGCTCTGCCACACGTAACACCGACATATCCTAGCGTAGTCGATGCTTGCGCACTTATACCAAATAGTCAAATAAAACGATTGCGGGCTATGGTTGCACACACAAGTGGGAACGAAGAACAAAACAGTATCGCCGGTTCTCGGAACGTTCCAGATGAGCAAGGAGAAGAACAACAACAACCGAGTATGGATATGGAGGCTGAGGAGAGGGAAAGTGAAGGTGGAGGAGAACCTCCTTCCAATTACACCAGCAAGACTACTATTGACGAAATATGGATGGTGGACGGTGCGGATGGCTCCACATCACATTTCCCGCCTCACCTTGACAAAGTAGCCTCTTTGCATACTTGCAACTATCGACTCAAAGAAAGCATCACATTACTACGCAGACTATCATCACATGTCGTATTTGGTAGGGCGGCCTATGTGTCAGAGGAGGACGAATGCAAGGGTGAATGCCATGTGGACCTCCCTGGTGTTGTGACGGTCACTTCTGAATCAAATTCCTCGTGTGCAGGGAGCTCGGTTAGTGGAGCAGACTTAAGGTAAAAGAAGCTAAGTTATTTAATCATTGCGCTATCTCCAGTGCAGCGATTGTGTTTGTATTCATGCGTCTGTTTGCCTATTGTTTGCCCATGAAAGGGAGTGTGGTGGCTAACAGCACTGCAAATGAACGCGCGCATAACACACAACTGAATTGCATCTTTACCATTCTTGGGTTCTTGGCGTTCTCAATATAAATAAATAAATACATATATACATATATATATATATACATAATATGGTGTGTAATATCCGAGTGCTCATTTCATTTGTCGTTTTTTTTTTTTTTCGCATCTTGTTGTTTTTGTGTGTTTTTTTTTGCTGTTATGTATACGCCTAATAAATCTGTTTTGATTTTATGTTTTGTACACATAAATTGTTTCCCAAACTGCGCCATTTTGGCATTTGCCAGAGAGGGAAAAAAAAAAAATTGCAAAGACTAAAGCACACTCGGTCAAACCTAACAAGAAAGACGTGCTTGACACCTTGCATCCGACTTTGGGCTTTTGTGAAGCGACTACATGGTCGCCCGTGGAATCACTTATATATGTAGATATATAGATAAAGAAAAAAAGAAAGGTCCACACTGGATTTTCCAAACCCAGTGTGTATGAATTTTATGCGTCGTAATTATATGTGCAAATATTATTTTGAGAAAGAAAAAATTAGGCGTAATACAATCTTTATCTTTAGTTATTTTGCCAAAGTATCCTATCAAATAAACCAATATGAACTAAAACTATGGTATTCTATTTTTATTTTGTTTTTTTTGTCAGGTTTACTGTCCCTAATGCTATTCATATCATCATTTTGAATGCACCTCCCCCTCTCCCTTTCTGTTTTTCCTTGTTTTTAATTCACAGAGTTGACCACAAATTAATAAGCTAAAAAGAAGACATTTATTCCAATCACGTTTTGTCTCTTTACCAACCAGATTTTTCTTGCATTTACCAAATTGAAGGGTATACAAAACACCGGGGGGAACTGAATTTTTGAAGATTGTATTCACTAGAGCACAAGGATTTTTCTCTTCAGATGATTGCAGAGTGCCTATCGTTTGTGCTCTTGTGGAGCTCCCTTCTTATCACTGATTTTCGTATGCCTGACTTTCAGCAAGATGTCATCCCAGGTGTTCAGGTAAGTAATTTGTCATGTTCCAAGATGGATATTGGTGCGATGAGTGGCACGTTCAACTCCTCGCTCTGGTCTCTGGAAACAAAGAATTCCTCTGATCTTGCATGCGCTGTCACAGTGAATATGAGCAATACAATTTATCTGGTGAATTCTGATGTGGCTATTGAACCTTCTCAGATATCTCTCTCCAAGGTTGTGGACGACACCTGTTACAGTGTAAACAGTACTGTAAATACCTGTAACACCAGTCTAAAAATTGGAAAGGTAAAGTTACAACCACCCAATTCTTTAATTGAGAGACTTATTGAAAGGATGAAGGGTTTAATTCAGGATCAGTTGAAAGACCTTGTGTGTGGTTCAGGAATCAAATCTCTTCAGGAGGAGTTGCAGAACCACACATTGGCTCCACCAGAACCACATCCCCAACTTAACCCTAACGCCACACCATTGGAGGGCAGTATGCTGTTTCGAACACTTGTTAATGTGATGAACAAGGCTCCATCAATTTTGGGTATTCGCTTTGGTGCATCACTTCACGCTGGCACCACATTGCATTTGAATTTGGATTTTTCCAATGGGTTGATTTTCGAACTCGACGATTTCACTGAGTTGGAGTCCTTTGTAGAGAAGTTGGTGGGTATTCTTAACATGTTGGAACTTGGGAAACTTGCCGAGTACTTGTTGGAGCACCTTCCGGTTATTGAAGGTGCTTTCGTTGGGGTTAATAATCCACAACCCTTCAGTGTTTCTCTGGAAGTTTCCTTTAATGATTTTCAGTGTGACGCCGATGGTTTTTACTGCAGTGTGCCGCGTTCTGGTGGTATCATTCTGGGAAATATTCGAACTAAAAACCTTGGCGAATGGGATCGTCTCATCGTAAACAATTTGGGGCCATTTTCTGCCCCACTAATAAACCACGCTATTGAGGAAATCTTGGGTTATATAAATGCTACAGGTACCCGTTTCTACATCCCCATGATGGAACTGGCTGATGCGCATACGGTTCCACCCACTCCTCTTTTGGTGTGCATGATAATTGTGGTTGTAATTCTTATTGCCGGCACTGTTGTATACACTATCTGGCGCTACCAGCGCACATCAGTTACCACAAAAGAGGGTGTTAAAGTGTCCTTGAAACGTGTTTTAATTGAAGATCTTCTCTTAATGGGAATGTGTGCTTTAACCGCATTTGGTTTTACGTGGTCAAACGCCACCACTGCTGCTACTTTGACAGTTGGTGGCGAGATGCACTTCATGTCCTTCTCTCTTATGGAATCTACCAAGAATATGTTTCAGGCTGGTGTATATGCATTTGGAATCCTTGTGTTTTCATTCAGCGGTGTGTATCCCTACATCAAGTTGGCGGCCATTATTGTGTGTACGCTTATTCTAGAGAAACCAGACCTGGTTCTCTTGAGAGTTATTGACTACTTTGGTAAGTTTTCCTTCCTTGATTCATATGCCATGCTTGTTATGTCGGCAGGACTGCAGATAGAGGGAATTGCAGAAGTTGAGATTCTTCCTGGGTTTTACGCGTTTCTCTCATCAACGATTCTGTCTATTCTCGTTGGCAACTACGCCACAACAGTGTGGCGTCGCAATACATCGCTTCGTGTGAATTCTAAAACGAAAGGACCATTCGATCCTGAGACACCCGAAGTTGTTGAGGGAAAAGAAGAGGAAGAAGAAGAAGGGGAAAACCAAGAGATCAAGCGAAAGAAAGATACCAATTGGAAAAAACGTTTATTTCTTCGAATATTCAATTTTGTCTTTATCGCTGGGTGTCTAATACCTGCATGGGCTCTCCCCTGTATCCGCTACAGTGTGACGGGTTTGGCGTCTGTGGTTCAGCCTGATGACCGAGAGATAAGTTTGTTGGAGCTTGGCGAGACAAACTGGTTCTTTTTACTCACATGTATTCTTACCATTGGCATCGCCCCCATTGCCTATGGCGTCATGTACCCTCGCTGTTCCTTTTTTGCGTCCTGGAGCGCAGCTGACGCACTTCTGTTGGCGTGTGTTGCTGGTCTGCTGCAGATTGGGCAGTTTGTGGACTACATGCTTGGGAGTAACATGGGAGCTCTCTACGGGGCGCGTGCAAATCTACTGTGGCCGCTGCTGCTGCTGCTCCTTGGATCCATGTGGCAGTGGCTGCTTGCGGCGGAGCACAGCTTTGGTCTCAAAGAGCGTGTTGGCCGCTGTATCGCTCGGCGGAAGCATTCTCTGCCTGCTGAGGCTTGACGAAAAGAGGGAGAAAAAAAAAACGAAAAAAAAAATATATGTTTTTTTTCGTTTTCGTTTGGTTTTTCTTTTTGAGTTGTTTAATATCTCTCATTATTTTTTTTTTGTCCCCTCACTCGCTTCTTTTTTCAACTGATACTCCGGTAAAACCCAAACAACAACCAAGAAGACAACCCTAATACATTCTTTCCCCCTTTGATTATTTGATCACACTGGAAGAAAACACGGTTGTTGCACCCCCATTCGCAGAAATATGCCGGATGTGCCCTCCATATCTTTTTTTTTCCTTTGCAGTGAAGATGAAAAAGAAACAGGAGTCTGAGAGTTATGTATCAAGGCATGAAAGAAGAAAATAAAGTAGAGAATTACTGTGAAGAAAAAAAAATGAAAATAAACAAAAGAAAAAAAAAGGAAGCATTATATGTATATGTAAATATGTGTATTTGTTTTTCTGATTTACCTACATACCTTCTGTGTCGAACTCACAGGTGGGCACACGAAGGAGAACACCTAATGCGAAATTGCCAGGTGGCGCAAACACCTGAAAGAAATGGCATGGAAAAGTCAATTACACGAAAGAAAACATAATAAATACATTGGAATCATGGAAAAAAAAAAAAAAAAGAGGGTCAAAGAAGGACCCGATAGGGTAGAATAGAATACTCTTTGTTGTAATCTCTGCTGGGTCCCTGAAGCCAGGTCCCATACCTTTTTTATTTTTATTTTCTTTGAAGTTATGACTTGCTGCAAACAACCACAAAAAAAAACTACAACATCATCAGTATGTTTATTGATTTATTTTTGCTATTTTTTTCATGATTCACTTTTTTTTGTAATAGGGGCGAGACAAAGCG
>NW_021639891.1:134463-135759 GCF_002087225.1 Trypanosoma theileri
AAGACCGTGAAAAATTGCTGGGTGATGGATAAATTCACCCATTCCCAATGTTTTAATTTATACACTCTGAAAATAACCAGGGGAAGAAAAATAAAGAATGAAGTAAGTTGGTAAAAGACGTTATATATATATATATCCTCTTCCTTTGTTTAACAAGGATGCCGTATTTCCCACTACAAGAGCGTTTTGTTTCTTGTGGTGTCTTTTTTTTTTCTGATAGCTTGCGAAAAGAATGATCAAGCCTTACTGACTTTTATATCTGGTATGTGTTATTAACTTTTAGGAATAATTTTTACTTCTTTTCATTCCTAACAGCGAGTCAATAGTAAGTTTTCTGAAAAGCCCACCCAACCCAACCCTCTCCGCCCCGAGCGGGAGGCGGGATAAAAGGGCTTCTCAGCACTTCCTTTTCGTCAGTTTTGGGACTCTTTAATAAATAACTGTATGGTAAAATCTCGATTTATATTTGTTTATATTTTTATATGATACGGGGTTACTAGTAGTAGAGGTAAAATAAACTGTTTTCTTTGTTTTCTTCTTTTCTCTCTCATAGGTGAAGTAAGGCCAAGATTATTCTTCTTTCTTTCACCTACAAGGTGTCACAGAAAAGGTGGTGCAATTCTAGTGTTTGCATGGGGCCTGGTGAAATTGCCATTCTCTTTCTACGACGCTGCAGCATTCTCCAGAATTATGTGTGGGTATTTACTCCTAACTGTATATATATTTCCTAGGGTCGATGAAATTGTGAACTCTCCACGTTAATTTACCAGCGTTGCGGAAAATACTTAATAGGAGTCTGCGCTATGGTGCTGGGGCGAAGAGGGGAGTGAAATAAAGTGAGTGGACACACCTCATATTGCAAAGAATTCTCAGTGTGTTTCTGCATGCGAATTCCAAACATTAATAATACAGAAAAACAACACAAACAACAAGGAAGAGATTTGGTACAGGGTTAAGAGGGAAAATGAAAGAAATAATACTGTAATATTACGAAAATAGTTTGTNTGTTTGCATGGGGCCTGGTGAAATTGCCATTCGCTTTCTACGACGCTGCAGCATTCTCCAGAATTATGTGTGGGTATTTACTCCTAACTGTATATGTTTTTCCTAGGGTCGATGAAATTGCGAACTGCCCACGTTAATTTACCAGCGTTGCGGAAAATACTTAATAGGAGTCTGCGCTATGGTGCTGGGACGAAGAGGAAGTGAAATAAAGTGAGTGGACACACCTCATATTGCAAAGAATTCTCAGTGTGTTTCTGCATGCGAATTCCAAACATTAATAATACAGAAAAA
>NW_021639891.1:137292-137836 GCF_002087225.1 Trypanosoma theileri
GTACAGGGTTGGATTGCTGACTCGAGAGGGTTGTAACTTGACGAGATGGAGCCTCCTGCCAGGGGATCTTTTCAGGGTTTTTTTTCCTGGTTAGCTATGACTGTGGTTTTGTTACCTTCTAGTTGCCGCTCTACGATGGTGTAACTCCTTTGGTGTAGTTTTTATTTTTCACTTGGGTTGTGTTTTCTTGCACACAGGGTGTGATGCAAAATAAAGTTTATGTTGATGTTTTTGTGAATAGTCATTGTTGTTGATCTNGAAACGTGATGTATCCGTGTTGTAGACATTGCTTTTGTCAAGTTCCTAGGGTTATGACCATATTTGAACAGAGCATTCCTTGTGATCTATTGCCTTGTTTTAATGGTGTTCGACCATGCAATGGACTTTGTGAGAGGGGAGGACACATCTTTTTGAATGATTATCAAGGATAAATATTTGAAAAAAAGTGTGTGTCTGGGGGAGACATTAGCGTGGAGAATGGTATCCACGCTACAAAGCACTGCGACACAACCCAGGGAAGTGTTGAGATATTTCATAATGCTCT
>NW_021639891.1:138786-139220 GCF_002087225.1 Trypanosoma theileri
ATGAGGTGATGAAGGGTTCTGCAGAGGATGATAATGATAATGAGAAACCCGAGGATGGACGTCTGGAGTTGATGGTGCTCACCTCTGAGAACGGATGGTCATACACAGAGTTCAGTATGAGAAGGAGCTGTGATATTTATGTTAACAAGGAGGTGATGCGTGTATGGTATAAAATTCTAAAGAATCTGGATGAGTGTTTTGGCAACCATGTGGATGCAGGTAAGGAACTCACTCCATATGTGTTAATTGGAACGCCTGGAATTGGCAAGTCCTTTGCAGCTGGTTCATTCCTCCTCTACCAACTGTTGCACTACAATGCAAAAAAACTCCCAGTGGTTGCGCATTTCATTAGGGGTAGGGCCTATCTGTTTGAAAAGAAGAGTGATGGTGGAAAGGTGACTTGGTACGAAGAAGAAATGGCAGTAAGTGTTGTA
>NW_021639891.1:140507-140831 GCF_002087225.1 Trypanosoma theileri
TGAATTGGTATTTGAGACTCTTTTCTAGTTTTTGATTAAAATGCAATGGGGGGCAAAAAAAAAAACACAACGGGAAAGTACTAGGTGCTTCTTTTTTTTTTTTGTTTTACTGCTCTGCCTAAATGGTAAATTTGCCACTTTGATGGGAGGCGAAATTATCAAAATACGACAGATATTCTCCCTCTGCATGGTGGGAAAGTGTTGCAAACTGTTCTGCCACTTTCCGCTTCCCAAGGGGGATCTCTCTTGAAACAAGGGGAAAACTAATAAAAATATTTTCTGTTTCCCTCTTTGTTTTTTCTTGCGCTTTTTAGGCCCAGCGAA
>NW_021639846.1:0-4362 GCF_002087225.1 Trypanosoma theileri
GGACAAACGCGCGCCCGAGGAGAAGAAAAAGAAGAGGCCGCCGACACGCGCGCCCCCGTTCCTTTTCTTTACCATTGGGTCGAAGGGAAACCCGTGGGGGAAAAAAAACAATTTTTCTCTGGGCCGGCCGCCCCGCCGGTAGAAACTCTTTCGCCTTGCTGTTCGAACGGCGGGGGAGGGGAAGAATAGAAATGGCGATTCCGACGCCCGCGTCTTCTTCCCGTTTTTCCGTTTTTCGAAAATGGCGGAAAGACTCGTGGCCAGCAAGGGTCCGAAACACGACGGCGGAGTTTTTTTTTTCTTTTTTCCTTACTGATTTTTGGTTATGCGATTTCTCTGTGCTACGATTTTCCCCCCTGGAGACGATGCGCGTTGGGATTGCTGAATGGATTTCTCGTTTTCCCCACCACGTGACGTTTGTTTCCATCACCCATTTTTTTTTATTATTTGTATTCGTTTAATGTTTTCTGGGTTCTGAAATGCATGTTTGAAAAAATGGGGCATTGGGTATACCGAACGAAGTTTTATTATTATGTTGATTGTTCGTAAAGGTGTTGGTTCTTCGCTTTCCTCTTCATTTTTTTTTTTCTTCCCTATTTTTAGAAGGAAAAAAAAATGAAGATAGCAAGGCTTTCTCTTGTTTTTCCTGGGGAAATGCAATAATAATTGGAGGTTTGGAAAAAAATTGTTAACACTTTAGGATTTACAATACGTTCCATTTTGACGATTTAATTTACTAACTGGAAATAAAAATAAAATCACATATTCTTTTCCTATTGATATTCTCTTTCTGATTTCAAGATGCTACCAAGTATTAAAAAAGAGGAAAGATTTTTTCTTATTTGCAGAGACCCAGAAATAAATTATGCTTCTTCTAGAACGGAAAACACTGTGAAAACCATTACCTTACCAAGGAGAATAGTAAATGACCAAAATAAATATTGTTTGAGAATTATCGACTCATTTGGAGAAGATGAGTCTCCTAATGGCAATGGTTCGGTTCCAGAATCCTTTGGACATTTACCAACTTTACGATCATTGAATTTAAGTGCGACTGCAGTGAGTGATCGTAACTTGGCCGAATTTAGCGCTAGTCGTAGCTTGGTAAAAATAATCCTTGAAGATTGCAAATGCATTACAAGTGTGTCTCCGTTATCTTCTATAATTACACTGGAAGAAATTAAAATTTGTGGATGTTCACAAGTGTCTAATGTAGGTATTTTAGGTGTACTTCCTTCCCTTCGAATTCTTGATGCGAGCAAGACTGCAGTGACGAATGACGGATTAAAAGGACTTGAAGAAACCTCTACTCTAGTTAAAATTATTTTGGAAGAATGTGGAGGTCTTAAAGGTGTAAACACTTTGTCTTCTATTAAACCACTTGAAGAAATAAGTCTTCGGGGTTGTAATCAGTTAAAGAACATTGGTGGATTGGGTTTACTTACAAAGTTACAAATACTTGATGTAAGTAAAACACCTTTAAGAGATAGCGATTTGATGGGTCTTGGAGCAAGTCGTAGTCTTCAAAAAATACTTCTTTTAGATTGCAAAAGTTTGACAAGTGTAAATACGTTAACTTCTATTCGTACACTAAAAGAGATTTTTCTTGCCGGGTGTTTACGATTAAAGACAATTGGTGTGTTGGGAACTCTACCTGTACTACGATCAGTTGATGTAAGTAGATCTTCCATAACAGATGATGGTTTGGAAGGTCTTTCTGAAAGTCCCAGTTTGCTTAATATTATTCTTGAAGATTGTAATTCTTTAACAGATGTATCTATTCTCTCTTCTATTATAACGCTTGAGGAAATAAAACTTCGAGGATGTATTCGAGTTACTACTCTTGGTGCTCTTGGTTTACTTCCTATGTTGCGAATCCTCGATGGAAGTAAAACTTCTGTAACAGACGATGGTTTAGAAGGTCTTTCTAGAAGCCGAAGCTTGGTTAAGATTATTCTTGAAGAATGTGATTCTCTAACGAATGTATCTATTCTCTCTTCTATTGTAACACTTGAGGAAATAAAACTTAGAGGATGTATTCGAGTTACTACTCTTGGTAGTCTTGGTTTACTTCCTATGTTGGTAATCCTTGATGCAAGCAAAACTGCTGTAACAGATACTGGTATCAGAGGACTTGGTGCAAGTCATTCCTTAAGTAAAATTTTTCTTGAAGATTGTGGAAATCTCACAAGTGTGCTAACACTTTCTTCTATATATTCATTGGAAGAAATGTATATTCAAGGATGCTTACGAATGACAAGTATTGGAATTTTGGGTACCTTACCCACCCTACGCTTACTTGATGCAAGCAATACTCCTGTAACAGATGATGGTTTAAAGGGTTTAGGTGATAGTTGCAGCCTGTCAAAGATATCTCTTGAAGATTGCAAGAACCTTACTAATGTAGCTTCTCTTGCTTCCATACATACACTTACAGAGATAAATCTTCGTGGTTGTACAGGTCTGATGAACCTTGGTACACTTCCTCTTCACCGAGAAGTGATGAGTCCGTTGCATTTAAGAGAAATCAGAATGACAAGAGAAATGTGAAAGATGTATGTATTATATTGCTTTTTGTAATAATTTTTTCCCCCATTCTCTACCTCCAAAAAAAAGAAATCCATCAAAGTATATTTGAATGACAAATCTCTCTCTCTCTCTCTCTCTCTTTCTCTCTCTCTTTTATATACTTTGACACTTTGGTTTATTTGTTTCGCTTCCTGCTGTGTGTTGCTCCATGTTGCGCTGTATGTAACTGTATGTACTCAATTTTTTTTTTCTTTGAACAATATGAGGCAATTAAGAGGTATATGACATTTGAAATGCCGAACTAGTACGTTTTTTTTTTTCGTTTTTTTTTTTTTAGGAACTTGTGGAATGAATATGTATCTGGGTTTGGTCTATAACAATCTAGTCCTTGCGGGGGTTGTGTAATCTTCTTCTTTCATTGGGTTTTGTAGTAGTCAAAAAGAACCTCTGGCTAAAGGATTGGAAAAGATTTAAGTTTGGTTTTTCTTTTTCTTTCCGTCCCACACACACCTCCTAGCCCCTCCAAGCGAAGAGGTCTGGAGAGGAAAGGATCCTTGGAATCCGCCACTTTGTAAATCCTCTCGGGTGTTTCTTTTTGCAAAATAAAGAATTTGATATTTAACACATTGCCTTTACGTTTCTTGTCATGAAACGCTCATGTTGGAATTAATTGGAACTTTATAGCATATATTTGTTTGTTTCTGTTTATTTGTTTCTCGCAGGGTGTGACCAAAGTAGGAAGCATATTCTGTATTTTTTTTTTCTATGCCTCTGTGTCGCTGTGTTCGTAGGTGCACTTTTTCCTTTTTTTTTTTCTTTTTTTTTCTCTTTTTCATGTAGGCTTAACGTAGGAACCAGTGCACCCTTGTTATACACAAACTTAACACATTAGGGTCTTCCACAGAATATTGTAACGTGGATGGTGAGGATTGGATGACTTTTCTTTTGTTCTCTGGTGACATGAATTTCCCTATTTTCACCTTGTGATTTGATTAAAAATGAGTTACTACTATGCATATGTGAGTGCGTCCTACCTTTCTTTACTTAAATAATGTGGGGGTTTACTGAGTCCACATAAAGAGTTCTTGTTACTTTTTTCTTTTTTTTTGTTCTTTTTATGGTGTCACTTGTTCTTGATTGTTGTTTTTTTATCTTTTTGCATACAGAAAAAAAAAAAAGAGGTTGTAAAGTTCTTTAATGGTGAACGTTGTGATAGATTTACGGCCAAAGGAATGTTATACAGAGGGACACCTGGAAGGATCTTATAGCTTTCCATGGGAAAACATAAAGGAGGAATCCTGTGGATTACCTCCAAGGGATGTGGATCTCACTGCACTTATTGAAAAAGAGATGGATTTGCATGCCGTTGAGACCTATTTAAATCGTTTTTGTTTTGCATCACTTAAAGTCAAAGTGTTTGAACCAAATGGAAATCTTGTACGTGAAGTCCCTAAAACAACTTGTTGGTCACCAAACCTTTTTCTTTCCGATTCGATTCCTTTAGTAGAGTCAGCTATTGGTGGTTATTCTCTTGCTCTTGATGTTGGTTCTGGAACTGGAAGGGATATGGTATTTTTAGCATCTCGAGGTTGGAACGTCATTGGAATTGAAAATCGACGTCGTTTGATTGACCAAGGAGTTGCTCTTAGTCGAAAACATGGTGTTTCAGAACGTGTTCATTACCTTCATTGCGATTTAAAGGATCTCTATCCTGTTAAGAATGAAAGCGTTGATCTCCTGCACGTTTGTCGTTTTTTACATCGACCATCGTTGCAAAACCTCTTGAAGCTACCCCGTAAAGAAGGGAAGGGTTATCTTATTTACTCCCATTTT
>NW_021639846.1:5257-6128 GCF_002087225.1 Trypanosoma theileri
AGTTCTACGTCCACCTAGACTCCCTCGTCATCCACTGCAGAAAATTCCATGATGGAGAAGGAATGCCAACAAAAAAATGAATTCCACCACTGCACGATACAAAACAACGAAAACAAGAGACCTTCCGGCGTTAGTCTGTCCCTCATGTGGTCACCAATGTATGAGTAAATTAGGCCTAACTCTACACCGAATGTCACGTCACGGGTATCAACCTACTCACACGCACACCAGCCAACGCGACGAATGCGACGAAACAGCTCTGCACCTCTTGAGTTGCCCCGCTCTTCATCCACTGCGAGTTCAATTTGCGATAGTTGATGATATACCCCTGAAGAAACTATGTTTTTCTAAGCGGTTAGCACAGTTCCTTATTGCGGTGGAGCGGAACTACGCTATGCCACAGACCCCACGACCAAGAGAAACCCTACGCAGCCTACCTCCCCCTCTGTAAGGCCTCCCCACCTCTCTAAAATAAGCGACAAGCTCGAATATGGAAACCTTGATAGAAGAGTAAGCTCAAGGCGCCTGTCGCCGACCAAACAAGCAACAAAATAAATAGGAGTTCATTGAGGCCAATCTATCACAAAAAACCCAAAAAATAACAAAAATAATAACAAAAAGGAGACTTGAGGATGGGTTTTGGGTAAGAAAAGTGAGAGTAGAGAGATCTGGTGGAATTTACTCGGTCAGATTTCTCTTGGATTGGTTCTCTCGTTTGGGAACGGGCTACAACAAAAATCATATTACAAGAGCTTGAGGATCCTATAAAATGAAGGGATCTTCTTCTTCGGAGCCACTCTTAAGCCAGTAACTAGGTGCTTTGCGGTGGACGGCTGATAGCCGTACCACTGGAGTAATATCCATAAAGCCA
>NW_021639846.1:6486-15240 GCF_002087225.1 Trypanosoma theileri
ATATATTATGGTGATGCATTGGTTTCTTTTCTTTTTCTGTTTGGAAGTTTGTGTTGATTATTATTGTACAGTCTCTTTGTTTTGCTGATAATTTGTGGTATTGTTTTTGTATGTTGCCGGGCGTGTACACTGTGTTTTTGGTGTATTTTGGTTTTCAAACTGCCTGGTAATGGTTTTATTATAATGAGAATACAGACACCTTGTGTGTATGAATACCGAGTAAGATATTGGAGTGTGTGTGGAGACGCTTATTCAATATTGTTTTGGTACCATTTGTTTTACACTTCTTCTAAATTCAAGGTGTTGTTTCAATATCTGTATGTAACTCTGGGTGTGTTTTATTGTGTGAGTGGTTTACTGTTGTTTCCCTCATTGGGTTGTGTCGTTTGATTGCTGTTGTGATGTGTATTCTCTCTCTCTCTCTCTCTCTGTTGCTGTGCACTGTCTACCGTGTGAGTTAAATGTGCGTCTCTTTTCTCCTTTTCCTCATCTTCCTTGTTACCACAGATCCAAGCAACCCACAGTGACAATCATGACAACAATGTTCGTCCAACTGCGCCGCGTGGTGTACCTCTTGGTGTTTCTTACCTGCATTTCTGCTTTGGTTCTCGCTCAGGGGGAAAAGGGAGTTGTAACAGAGGTTGCAAAAAATGATGTTGAGGCGGCAGTGATAGACCAAGAAAAAGCGTGGGGGACGTATTTGGACATTCCGAACTTCACCAAAGATGAACTCGGGAAAAACGATATTTTGGGGGAGACTGGAAACGCGGATTTGAGGGATATAGTGTGGAGGACGTTGGTGATCGTGAGGGATTCCGAGATTCATTTTAAGAATGGAACGGCCTGTGCATCCGAGTGGAAAAAGGTGGTAGAAGCAAATGAGAAGACGGTAAGGGATGCCGAGGAGGCCACCGAGAAGATTAAGGGTCTTATCAACAGAATTGATGAGGTGGCGGATCCGGAAACGAAGGACAAATACGGTAAAAAAACGCCTATGAAGCTGAAGGATGCCTGCGACGCAGAGAAATTCGCAAAACTGATTCAGGATATACAAGAGATACTGGGAGAGACAAAAGAGAAGGCACCAGGAAAAGAAGTGGTATTTAAAATTGCTGAGGCTAAACAAGCGGAACTCCTGTGCAAGTCGAAGCGTTCTGACGTGGATCATATTTTGAGGGATCTTGAACGGAAGGTTGAAGGCATTACTTCATATGTGGGAGATTATAATAGGAGCGACAACGCAATGTTGGTGAAGAGGGTGGCCGAGGGAATAAACGCCACATTACGAAATGTCACGGCACTAATTGACAATGTTACGGTTCAGGACAGATTTGCGGTGGGAAGGATAAAAACCCTGGTGCAGGAGTGGAAAGAGGCGTACGCAGAGCTTGAGCGACTTGCAGATTTGAGAAGTGCGTGGACGTCGGACACCAGCAATCAGAAGTGTAAGATTGGGGAAAAGCAATCGCAGCTTGAGGCAATAAGCGGGCTTATCAAGGAACCTCTGGAAGAAATTAAGAACGCTACGGATACAGTAGGTGCAGTGGATGAACGAGCGAAGGAAACCAGAAAAGAGTACGCCCGTCTGGTCATAAGAAATGTGACGGAGGCAATCAAGAATGTTACCACGGGTATGGAGGAGAAGAAGAAAGAGGTTGCCCGAGAAAGGGCTCGAAGAGAGGAAGAAGCGAGAAGAGCTGCGGAAAAGGCCAGACGGAAGAGGGAAGAAGAAGAAAGGGCGAGACAGGCAGCGGAAAGGGTCAGAGAAGAACAAGCGAGACAGGCAGCAGAAAAGGCCAAGGAAGAACAAGCGCGACAGGCAGCAGAAAAGGCGAGACTGGCGGCGGAACAAAAAGCCAGGGAAAAAGAGGCGCGACGGGCAGCAGAAAAGGCGAAACAGGAAGAAGCAGAAAAGGCCAAGAAAAAGAAGGATGACAGCAGCAGTCCTGCATTGGTGCACAGTTCCTTGATTCTTCTTGTCCTGTGTGTGCTGGGTTACACTCTCGTGTGCTAATCGGTGTTCCCATGACACGGTTGCACAGTTAACCTTTGTTTGAGTGGAAATGGATACATTGTTAGAGCACTGTTCTTTTTATTGAATTTTAATGTTTTTTTTTTTTTTTTTCAGTTCGATAAATCTCTTATTTGCATTTTTTACTGAACAAATCTATTGGACTCCCTATGGCACTCATCACATGGCAAACCATCATTTTGTGAGGGGGGTGTCCTCTTTGTTTGTTGGCATTATTATCCGGGCTCTGTTTTGCCGCCGTTTACTGTGTCTCACTAGTAATGTGTGTGTGTGTTCCGTGATATTACTAACTATTGCTTTCACCCATGGGAATGAGATACAATCCCAATGTGTTTTAATTGCTGTGATTGAAATGTAAAGAATGGCAGGAGGTTCAAGACACACAAACACGCACACTACCAACCTTCCTTCTCTCTTTGTGTGTGTGTGTGTGTGTGTGTGTGGACTGTCATCATGTGTGCATCATTCCCACTGCTCGCCCTGTACGAAAGGTACACAAACCTACTGCTGGGATTGTGTCGCTGTCTCCTGAACGTGTTCACATGGTGATCACGGCTTTCTTTTTGTTTTGTTTTCATTCTGTTGTTTTTTCCCTTGTGTGTGTTTCATTATAATTTCATTGCATATTATGTGCAGCTGTGTGTTTCTCTTTTGCGTTTCCTATACACCTTGTGTATATTGTGTGTTCATTTTTATGGGATGATTTTTTTTTTTCATTATATACAAACTCCTGCACGGACAACAGGAATAAAGATATGGGCACGGCACGTTCAGTACACAATGATTTTCCGTCGTTAACCTTGGAGTGGATTGGACTGTGTCCAGGCATAGCAGCCACAGGAAGTAATGGATTTCTTTTGTTTTTTGCATTTTTGCTCTATTATTGTGTCTGCCTCACACAATCACTCTTTTTTTTTTGCATTTTTATTTTGGTATAAAAATTGGTGGGTTGTGGGTGTTTGAGTCTTTTTCTGTGTGTGTGTTCCTATGTGTGT
Source organism: Trypanosoma theileri (assembly GCF_002087225.1). NCBI lineage: Eukaryota > Euglenozoa > Kinetoplastea > Trypanosomatida > Trypanosomatidae > Trypanosoma > Trypanosoma theileri. The sequence continues at coordinate 9,514 of NW_021639846.1, forward strand.
TTGGGTTGCTACTCACACCGCCCACGTAATGAAAACACATTTCTTTGTTCTCACCTTCTCTCTCGGCGGTGTCACTCACGGCATTGCCACGAACATATTTCTGCCCTTGTGTTGTTTGTTGTTTGTTGTGTGGCTTGCTTGAGTGACTGCAGCCTGCGGGGAGATGGACTGAGACTGTTCCGCTTCGGCTTCACGTAATGGGTCTGTTATTATTTTGGGGTTGAGTTGATGTGCTGGTGTGGGTGAATGTTTTCCTCTGAGGGGAGTGTCACCTGTGATTATTGTATTGTGAGTGCTTTGTGTGCTGTTGGTATCCTGTTGTTGTTGTTCTTTTCTTTTTCTTTTCCTCTCTGCAGGTGTGTGGCTCCGTGTACATTTTAGGGAATGTGGCAGTGCCTCTCTGATATGAGCATGTGAGACTGTCATTGTGTGTGAGTGGGAAGGACACCGTTGTGTTGCTGGACCACTCCGCTGAGACGTCTGTGGGGTTTGTGCGTGAGCGGCATGCTTCGCTTCGGCGGTGGGGCTCGAGGGGCACTTTACGTCCCGAAGCGCTGAACCTTGAGGCCTGAAATATCATGCTCAGGGACTTTGAACTTGAGAGAAAAAGAAGAGTGAGGATGAGGAAAAGAAAGGATGAAACCCGGCAACCAGTCTACGCGCGCAATGCTCGAGGCTCGTTGTCGGGTTTTGCCCTTTTCTTTTTTTTATCCCTCACCCCAAGAAGGGAGAGGAGAGAGAACACAACCCCACAACCCAAGGCGGGCGGCCAACTTGTCAGCGTCTTGTGCGCAACAAGAAGAAGAGGGGTGTGGAGTGGCTCCCGGGGGTGTTTCACTTATAAAATGAGGGGGGTTGGGCATAGTGGAAAACTCTTTGCTTTCCTCACTTCGACGCTGAGTAAGATGGGTTTGAAAGGCATTCCGCAAAGATGACCTTTCCCCGTTCCCCTCGTGACGTGGCGGCCGTCCAACCGCGCCTTTTAACTCGGTGGCACGCGGCATAATGAAAACGCCACCACTGCACGTTACAAGACAACGAAAACAAGAGACCTTCCGGCATTAGTCTGCCCCTCATGTGGTCGCCAATGTGTATGGGTAAGTCAGGCCTAACTTTACTCCGAATGTCATAACACGGGTATCAACCCTATCCACGCGCACACCAGTCAACGCGACGAATGCGAAGAAACAGCTCTGCATCTCTTGAGTTGCCCCGCTCTTCATCCACTGCGAGTTCAATTTGCGATGGTTGATGATGTACCCCTTATGAAACCATGTTTTTCTAAGCGGTTAGCACAGTTCCTTATTGCGGTGGAGCGGAACTACGCTATGCCAGAGTCTTCACAACCAAGAGAAACCCTACGCAGCCTACCTCCCCACTTCTCTAAAATAAGCGACGAGCTCGAATATGGAAACCCTGATAGAAGAGTAAACTCAAGGCGCCTCTCACCGATCAAAGAAGCAACACAATAAGTAGGAGTTCATTGAGGCCAATCTTTCACAAAAAACAACCAAAAATGATAACAAAAAATAGTAACAAAAAGGAGACTGGAGGACGGGTTCTGGGTAAGAAAAGTGAGAGTAGAGAGATCTGGTTGGGTTTACTCGATCAGATTTCTCGTAGACTGGTTCTCTCGTATGGGAACGGGCTAGAACAGAAAAACTCATATTACAAGAGCTTGAGGATCCTATAAAATGAAGGGATCTTCCTCTTCGGAGCCACTCGTAATCCAGTAACTAGGTGCTCTACGGTGTACGGTTGATAGCCGCACCATTGGAGTAATATCCATAAAACCCCGAAGAACAAAAAGAAAAACGTGGTGGTGTGGTGTCCCATGTGGGAGAGGTGGAAGGGGGTATGTTTGATATTACCCTCCTAATCCACATTGTGGAGTAAGGTATGTGTGTGGTGGGGTGGGTGATTATACTATTGCTGATAATGCTCTGGGAGAAGAAGAAGGGAATCGGCATTCTGAGGAAAAAATAAAATAATAGTAATAAGGATAAATAAAGAGGTATTATTTGTGTGAGAGAGTAATTGTGTGTTGATTCTGTTTGTAAAGATTGGCATGGTATGGTATTACAGTGATGTGTGCAGTCGTTTTTGTTATGGTTGTGGGTGAGTGGGTTTTGGATTCCAATTGTGGTGTTGGTATAAATATTATGGTGATGCATGGGTTTCTTTTTCTTTTTCCGTTTGGAAGTGTGTTGATTATTGTGCAGTTTCTTTGTTTTGTTGGTTGTTTTGTGGTATTGTTTTTCGGCATGCTTTGGTGTTCAAACTGCCTGGTAATGGTTCTATCATAATGAGAACACAGACACACATTGTGTGTATGAATACCGAGTAAGATATTGGAGTATGTGTAGAGAGACGTTTATTTAATATTGTCTTGATACCATTTGTTTTCCACTTCTTCTAAATTCAAGGTGTTGTTTCAATATCTGTGTGACTCTGGGGGTGTTTTATTGTGTGAGCGGTTTATTGTTGCTCCCCTCATTGGGTTGTGTTTGATTGCTGTTGTGATGTGTATTCTCTCTCTCCCTTTGTGTTGCTGTGTACCCACTGCCGTGTGTGTCAAATGTGCGTCTCTCTTTTCTCCTTTTCCTCTTCTTCTTCCTTTCTACCACAGACCCAAGCAACCCACAGTGGCAATCATGTCAAAAATGTTCATCCAACTGCGACGTTTGGTTTTTCTGCTCGTATTTCTGCAATGTTGTGCGTGTGTTGTGATCGCCAGCAGCACGCCAGAACCCAAGAAAAAAATTGAAGACATACTATCGGTTGATAATAAGCGTGAGTTCGAGAAACTGAGAAAAGATGCAACGGAGACTGTGATTGATGTGGAGAGAGTGACAAAAGAAGGTAGGTCCTGTCTGGAAATATGGAAGAAAGTTGTGGACTCGAACAAGGAAGCGGTGGCACACGCCAAAGCGGGAATAGCTGAGCTGGATGATCTTGTCAAAAAAATAAAAGAAAAGGCAGATATTGTACTTGAGGGTGAGGAAGTGGGGAAGAAGAAGAAGAAGCTTGTGTTGAAGAACGGTGCCACCCCGGAGGAATTGAAAGCTTTGTTGGTAAACGTAAGTACAGCACTAAAGAAGGAGGAGAGCAAGGAGCCCATGAAATTGGTGGTGGCGTTTGAGAAGGCGGGACACACAAAACAGGTCTGTTCGACTTATAGGAGAAACATTGATGACGTCATCGGAAAAGTTGATCGCAGTCTCGTTGGTTTCAAGAGCTACGAGGCGGAGATAAGGGATAAACCAGACATGAGGAAACTTGAAGAAGAATGCAAAGGGGCGCACGAATATTTACCCAAACTCAGGGGGGACATGACTAGCCAGGAACTGAACGCCACTAGGGCATGGCAAGAAGCCAGGGACAATGTAACTGAGTGGAGGAAGGCGTTAGAGACCCTCAATGAAATTGGCACGATGACGGCAGACGAACTTTCCGCGGTAAAGGAAGAGCTGGACAAGATCAAAGAAGCAAGCCAAAAAGAGAAAGAGAAGATTGAGGGCCCGAAAGCAAAGAGAGAACACCCCAATAGCGGAGTTGAAGTTAGGGCCGACGCCGGGGATGTCAAAAGGACCTCACGAGAGGCAGATGCCATAAAGGAGATAAACGAAAATATCACTGCGCAATTTGATGTCCAGGAGAAACTTATGAAGGAGGAAAAGAAAAGGATAGCCCAAGAGAAGGCACGAAAGGCTGCAGAAGAAGAGGCAAGGAGGAGGGCTGAGGAGGAGAGAAGAAGAATAGAGGAAGAAGCAAAAAGAGTGGAAGAAGAAAAGAAAAAAGCTGAGGAAGAAAAGGCCATAATAGCCGCGGAAGAAAAGAAAAAGATTGAAGAGAAGAAGAGAAGGGCAGAGGAGGAAAAGGCGAGACAGGAAGCGGCACAAAAGGCCAAGGAAGAAGAGGCGAAACGAGTTGCTGCAGAGAAGCAGGCCAAGAAAAAGAAAGATGGCAGCAGCAGTCCTGCATTGGTGCACAGTTCCTTGATTCTTCTTGTCCTGTGTGTGTTGGGTTGCACTCTCATGTGCTAATCGGTGTTCCCATGACACAGCTGCACAGTTAATCTATGTTTGAGTGGATATGGATACATTGTAAGGTCACTGTTTTTTTTATTGAATTTTAATGTTTTTTTTTACTCCCAGCACGATAAATCTCTTGTTTGCATTTTTTGCTGAACGAACCTATTGGACTCCCTATGACACTCATCACAAGACAAACCATCATTTTGTGAGGGGAGTGTCCTCTTTCTTTGTTCGCATTATTATCTGGGCTCTGTTTTGCCGCAGTTCACTGTGCCCGCCTGGTGATGTGTGTGTGTGTGTTCCGTGATATTACTAACTATTGCTTTTACCCATGGGAATGAGATACAATCTCGATGTGTTTTAATTGCTGTGACTGAAATGTGAAGAATGGCAGGAGGTTCAAGACACACAAACACGCACTCTACCAACCCTCCTTCTCTTTGTGTGTGTGTGTGGACTGTCATCATGTGTGCATCATTCCCATTGCTCGCCCTGTACGAAAGACACCCACACACCTACTGCTGGGATTGTGTCGCTGTCTCCTGAACATATTCACATGGTGATCACGGCTTTCTTTTTGTTTTGTTTTCATTATTTTGTTTTTCCCTCTTGTGTGTGTTTCATTGTAATTACATTGCACATTATGTGCAGCTGTGTGTGTTTCTCTTTTGCGTTTCTGATACACCTCGTGTATCTTGTGTGCTCATTTTTATGGAGTGATTCTTTTTTTTCATTATATACAAACTGCTGCACGGACAACAGGAATAAAGATATGGGCACGGCACGTTCAGTACACAATGATTTTCCGTCGTTAACCTTGGAGTGGATTGGACTGTGTCCAGGCATCGCAGCCACGTTAAGTAATGAATTTCTTTTTTGTTTTACATCTTTGCTCTATTATTGTGTCTGCCTCACGCAGTCACTCTCTTTTTTTTGCATTTTTATTTTGGTATAAAGATCGATGGGTTGTAGGTGTTTGAGTGTGCCCCTCTGTTGTGTGTTCCTTTGTGTGTTTGGGTTGCTACTCACACCGCCCACGTAATGAAAACACATTTCTTTGTTCTCACCTTTTCTCTCGGTGTTGTCACTCACGGCATTGCCACGAACATATTTCTGCCCTTGTGGTGTGTGTTGTTTGTTGTGTGGCTTGCTTGAGTGACTGCAGCCTGCGGGGAGATGGACTGAGACTGTTCCTCTTCGGCTTTACGTAATGGGTCTGTTTTTTTTTTTGGGATTGAGTTGATGTGCTGGTGTGGGTAAATGTTTTTTTCTGATGAGAGTGGCAGCTGTGGTTATTGTATTGTGGGTGCATGGTGTGCTGTTGGTATCCTGTTGTTGTTGTTCTTTTCTTTTTCTTTTCCTCTCTGTAGGTGTGTGACTCCGTGTACATTTTAGGGAATGTGGCAGTGCCTCTCTGACATGAGCATGTGGGACTGTCATTGTGTGTGAGTGGGAAGGACAACGTTGTGTTGCTGGACCACTCCGCTGAGACGTCTGTGGGGTTTGTGCGTAAGCGGCATGCTTCGCTTCGGCGGTGGGGCTCGAGGGGCACTTTACGTCCCGAGGCGCTGAACCTTGAGGCCTGAAATATCATGCTCAGGGACTTTGAACTTGAGAGAAAAAGAAGAGTGAGGATGAGGAAAAGAAAGGAAGAAACCCGGCAACCAGTCTACGCGCGCAATGCTCGAGG
>NW_021639846.1:16840-21394 GCF_002087225.1 Trypanosoma theileri
GGGGTGGGGGATATGAATTTATTCAAAGAAACCAAACTCACTCACCAAATGTTTGAAGTGGGAGGTCTCCTCAAAAACCAAATTCTTTTTATTTTTCTTTTTAATACATGCGTTCTTAGGAATGGCATTCCCCTTGGTGGCGTTTGGCCATCGAAAGTTGAAGTCAAGGTCCATTATCCCCTATTATTTTGAGGGAAGCCATGGGTCAGCAAATTCTCTTCTTGAGAGTTTACGGGTTGATAAGCTACAAACGTCATACAACACCGGGGCCAGCAGAGTCGTACTGGGAGAAAACTTTATCCAAGAAGGTCGTGGGGCACGTATCAGTGTTCCATCAGCAACAATTTCTTTTATATGATTCACTTTGGTGTGAATGCCGCTAGGGAGAGGCAGGGACCCTAGAGATAGTAACAGCCATGTCATCCAGTGGCGGAAATCAGATTTGGCCGCTGAGGGGACGACTCAGAGAGGCGAAAAAAAAATCCACGTTCTGCCACCTACGAGATCCATTATGATTTCATTACCAATGCGTACTCCCCATGCCCGACGGTAGTAAAACATAATATAAAAACAAATTGTATTTATGTATATTTATGTATTATTCTTGATGGCCCGTTCCATTGGATTAATATCCATAAAGTGACGAATAACAGAAAGAAAAACGTGGTGGTGTGGTGTGGGGTCCTTTTTGGGTTGGGGTGGAAGGGATATGTTTGATCGTACCCTCCCAATGTACATCGTGGAGAAAAGGACGTGTGTGTTTGGATGGGTGTTTTTTTTTTATTTGCTGATAATGCTGTGGGAGAAAAAGAAGAGGTGAACCGGCATTCTGAGGGAAAAATAAAATAATAGTAATAAGGATAAATAAAGAGGTAATATGTGTGTGAGAGAGAGTAAGTGTGTGTTGCCTCTGTTTGTAAAGAGTGGCATGGTATTACAGTGATGTGTATGCAGTCGTTTTTGTTTATGGTTGTGAGTGAGTGGGTTTTAGATTCCAATTGTGGTGTTGGTATAAATATTATGGTGATGCGTTGGTTTTCTTTTCTTTTTGGAAGTGTGTTGATTATTGTACAGTCTCTTTGTTTTGCTGATGATTTGTGGTATTGTTTTTTGTATGTAGCCAAAAACACAGGGTGTTTTTGGTGTTCAAACTGCCTGGTAATGGTTTTATTATAATGGGAATACAGACACACTTTGTGTATGAATACCGAGTAAGATATTGGGGTGTGTGTGGAGACGTTTATTCAATATTGTTTTGAATCCATTTGTTTTCCATTTCTTCTAAATTCAAGGTGTTGTTTCAATATCTGTGTAACTCCCTGGGTGTGTTTTATTGTGTGAGTGGTTTACTGTTGTTCCCCTCATTGGGTTGTTGTTTGATTGCTGTTGTGATGTGTTCTCTCTCTCTCTCTCACTCTCTATTTCTGTGTGCCGTCCACCGTGTGTGTTAAATGTGCGTCTCTTTTCTCGTTTTCCTCTTCTTTCTTGTTGCCGCTGATACAAGCAACTCACAGAGACAATCATGACAACGATGTTCGTCCAACTGCGCCGTGTGGTGTACCTGTTGGTACTTCTGCAGTGCTGTGTGTGTGTGGCCTATGCGGATGATGATGCCGAAAAAACGAAAGCGGTGAAATTCTTAAGGGATTGGATGGAGGGGTCGGAGAAACAACTTGCTGAGGGGAAGGGCTATAAGGAGGTTTGGAATGCCAGAGTGGGGACTTGCGCCAAGAAAGCTGATGAAGCCAAGACGGTGGCCGAAAAAACGAAAAAACTCGTTGAAGGGATTGCGGCCGAAGTAAAAAAACATAAGGACAGTCATTCCAAGACTGCTGTGTCCGAGGATCTGGTTAAGCTCGTGGAGAATGCTTCGAAGGAATTAGAAGAGGATTTGCTCGTGTTTGGGAAGGCGATGGACACAGTGGAGAAGATAAGGAAAATGGTTGTATGGAGTTCGGGTGCGATGCAGAATATGCAAGATTATTTGGAGAGTCAAAACCACAGCAGAGTGTATTATACAGAAGAGCTAAAGAAAGTACCCGAAGATAAAAGACCGAGAGAACATCAGCTCCTTATTGAAAGGAGCGAGAGACTATACAAAGAGATGGATGAGGTTTATCAGCGTCTCAAAGTGATCAGTAAACGAAGTATCGCCTGCTCAAGGGAAACAAATCAGCGTGTGATGGATACAAAGATCAAGATGCTCGAGGCGGTGAAACTGTTCGAGGGGATGAAAGATAAGTTCGATTTGAGCAAAGGTGAGGTCCAAGAAAAGGTGAAAACGTACGACGAGGCTGTGCGGGAATCATTGAAGGATGACTTGTCAAAGAAAGAGCCTGCTCATGAAGAAACATCGAAGGATATAGTCGGCCGAGCGTCTGAGAGTACGATTGGCGGGGCGGCTCCTCTGGCAACCAAAAACAGAACAGTTGAAACAACCGACCTTAAAGAGAAATTGGAGACAGAAAAGAAAAAGGAAGAAAAACGTTTGGAGCAGAAAAAGAAGGAGGAGGAACAGGAACTGGAGAAACGCATTGAAGAAAGGAGGGTGGCTGCGGAACGAAGGAGACAGGAGGAAGAACGACAAAAACAGGCGGCAGCTGCAGCAGCAGCAGCAGCAGAGGCACAAAGAGTAAAGGAAGAACAGGAGAGAAAGGAAAGAGAAAAACAAGCCAAGAAGGAAAGAGAGGAAAAAGCCAAAAGGGATGCTGAAGAAAAAGCGAGAAGGGATGCAGAAGAAAAAGCGAAACAGGAGGCGAAGAAGGCGGCCAAAAAGAAGAAAGATGGCAGCCGCAGTCCTGCATTGATGCACGGTCCCTTGTTGATTCTTCTTGTCCTGTCAGTGTTGGGTTGCACATTCGTTTGCTAATCGGTGTTCCCATGACACAGTTGCACAGTTAACCTTTGTTTGAGTGGACATGGGTGCATTGTAAGGGCACTGTTATTTTTGGTTGGATATCAGCATTATTTACTTTTTCAGTTCGATAAATCTCTTGTTTGCATTTTTTTTTGCTAAAGAGATCTATTGGACTCCCTATGACACTCATCACATGACAAACCATCATTTTGTGAGGGGGTGTTCCTCTTTCTTTGTTCGCATTATTATCTGGGTTCTGTTTTGCCGTCATTTACTGTGTCCTCCTGGTGATGTGTGTGTGTGTTCCGTGATATTACTAACTATTGCTTTTACCCATGGGAATGAGATACAATCCCAATGTGTTTTAATTGCTGTGACTGAAATGTGAAGAATGACAGTAGGAGGTTCAAGACACACAAACACGCACACTACCAACCCTCCTTCTCTTTGTGTGTGTGTGTGGACTGTCATCATGTGTGCATCATTTCCGCCGGTTGCCCTGTACGAAAGACACACACACACCTACAGCAGGGAATTGTTTTCTTGCCTCCTGAACATATTCACATGGTGATCACGGCTTTCTTTTTTGTTTTGTTTTCATTTTATTGTTTTTTTCCATTGTGTGTGTGTGTTTCATTATAATTTCATTGCACATTGTGTGCAGCTATGTGCTTTTCTTTTGCGTTTCCCATACACCTTGTGTATCTTTTGTGCTCATCATTGTGAAATGATTCTTTTTTTCATTATATACAAACTGCTGCAGGGACATCAAGAATTAAGATATGGATACAGCACGTTCAGCACGCAATGATTTTCCGTTGTTAACCTTGGGGTGGATTGGACTGTGTCCAGGCATGGCAGCCACAGTAACACATGAATTTCTTTTTTTCTTTTTACATCGTTGCTCTATTATTGTCTCTGCCTCACGCCGTCACTCTTTTTCTTTTGCATTTCTTATTTTGATATAAAAATTGGTGGGTTGTAGGTGTTTGAGTGTGCCCCTCTGTTGTGTGTTCCTTTATGTGCGTGTGTATTCAGCTTGCTATTCACAACGCCCACGTAATGAAAACACATTTCTTTGTTCTCACCTTCTCTCTCGGTGGTGTCGCTCACGGTATTGCCACGGAGATATTTCTGCCCCTGTGTTGTGTGTTGTGTGGCTTGCTTGAGTGACTGCAGCCTGCGGGGGTGGACTGAGACTGTTCCGCCTCGGCTTCACGTAATGGGTCTGTTTTTTTCTTGATTTTGGGGATTGTGTTTGGTTGATGTGCTGGTGTGGGTGAATGTTTTTCTCTGATGGGAGTGGCAGCTGTGGTTATTGTACTGTGAGTGCTTTGTGTGCTGTTGGTATCCTGTTGTTGTTGTTCTTCCTCTGCTGCTCTTGTGTTTTTCTGTTCCTCTCTGTAGGTGTGTGGCTCCGTGTACATTTTAGTGAATGCCGTAGTGCCTCTCGGATATGAGCACGTGAGACTGTCATTGTGTGTGTGTGTGCACTGTGAGTGGGAAGGACACCGTTGTGTTGCTGGACCGCTACCGCTGCGGCGTCTGTGGGGTTTCTGAATGGCATGCTTCGCTTCGGCGGGGCTCGAGGAGGGGCACTTTACGTCCCGAGGCGCTGAACCTTGAGGCCTGAAATATCACATGCTCAGGGACTTTGAACTTGAGAGAAAAAGAAGAGTGAGGATGAGGAAAAAAAA
>NW_021639846.1:22746-23905 GCF_002087225.1 Trypanosoma theileri
TCTACTGGTTTTTATTCTTCTTTTTTGGTCGTTCGTGGCCTCTGTGTCGTTGTGCTGCTCCGCCTTGGTGGAGTTGGGCGGTGCCCCGGGTCCTCCCGGACTTGTCCGTGTGGCGGGGTTGGACCCCACCCCTGTATTTTTTTTTTGGGGGTGCCAGGCGCGCCATCTGGTTTTTGCCGTCGTGATTTGTGCTTTCATGTACTGGTGGTGGTTGCGCTTTTGTTTGCGGCGCCGCGTGTCGCGCTCTGGCTGCGGGCCTCTGCCTCCCATGGGTTGGGTTGGGGTGGCCGCCTCGGGAGGGGTTTTGCACCAACATGCCCTTGGTAATGAGGTCTGCCTTCATATGGTGTCAAGGTGGGGTATATGAATTTATTCAAGGAAACCAAACTCACTCACTAAATTTTTGAAGGAGGTCGTCTCCTTAAAAAGCAAATTCTTTTTATTTTTCTTTTCAATACATGCGTTCTTAGGAATGCAATTCCCTTGGTGGCGACTGGCCATCGAAAGTTGGAGCCAATGCCCATTATCCCTTATTATTTTGAGGGAAGCCATGGGCCAGCAAATTCTTTTCTTGAGAGTTTACTGGTTCATAAGCTACAAACGTCATACGGCACCGGGAACAGCAGAATCGTACTGGGACAAAACTTTATCCAAGAAGGTCCTGGGGCGCGAATCAGTGTACCATAAGCAGCAGTTTCTTTTACATATTGCACCTTGGTGTGAATGCTGCTAAAAAAGGAGTGGCAGGTACCCTAGATATAGTAACAATTATGCCCTCCAGTGGTGGAAATTGGATTGGCCGCTGAGGGGACTCGGAGAGGCGAAAAAATGCATATTCTGCCACCTCCGAGATCCATTGTAATTTCATTACCAATGCGTACTCCCCATGACCAACGGTAGTAAAAAATAATAATATAAAAACAAATTGTATTTATCTATATTTATGTATTATTCTTGATGGTCCGTTCCATTGGATTAATATCCATAAAAAACACGAAGAACAGAAAGAAAAACGTGGTGGTGTGGGTGGAAGGGGATATGTTTGATATTACCCTCCTAATTCACACCATAGAGTAAAGGACTTGTGTTTGGGTGGATGTGTTTTTGTAATTTGCTGATAATGCTGTGGGAGAAGAGGAGGCAAATCGGCATTCTGAGG
>NW_021639846.1:24285-26886 GCF_002087225.1 Trypanosoma theileri
ACCGAGTAAGATATTGGAGTGTGTGTAGAGACGTTTATTTAATATTGTTTTGATACCATTTGTTTTCCACTTCTTCTAAATTCAAGGTGTTGTTTTAATATCTGTGTAGCTCTGGGTGTGTTTTATTGTGTGAGTGGTTTACTGTTGTTCCCCTCATTGGGTTGTGTTTGATTGCTGTTGTGATGTGTACTCTCTCTTTCACTCTTTCTGTTTGTTGCTGTGTACTCACTGCCTTGTGTGTTAAGTGTGCGTCTACTTTTCTCCTTTTCCTCTTTTTTCTTGTTACCCCAGACCCAAGCAACTCACACTGACAATAATGACAACGATGTTCGTCCAACTGCGTGGTGTGGTGTACTTGTTGGTACTTCTGCATTGTTGCGTGTGTGTTGTGCATGCAACCGATGAGGAGGATGCAGATGGCAACATTAAGGCAACGGCGAATATGTTGAATGCGTCGTTGAGGCAGGCTGATGCATTGTATGCCGAGGGAAAGGGATGTCTGAAAATGTTGGAGGAAGAAATGCAGATGTGTCGTGAAAATTCTTTGAATGCCGGTAATGCAGCCAAGAAGGCGGATGAAACTGTCGCGTCGATGAAGGTGAAAAAGGAGGAACTTATGAAGGGAAATGGTAGGGCTGATGAATTTAAAGCATTGTTGAAAGTCGCTGGTGATGCATTACGGTTAACAAAAAAAGCAGTTGACAATGCCTCAATATTTCTTCAAACGACAAGACAAACAAAGAAGGCCTGTATCATTGCTTTTGACAACATGAAACCGGAGGCGGAAAAGCTCAACATCTCGTTTCCTTTTTTCTCTGAAGCGTTGAGTAGCATGCGGGAAACGGATGAGAAAAAGGAAAGATTGGTGCTTGTCGAAAGAAGCAGGGAGAGATATGACGCGCTTTATAAGCTCATGGAATCTTTGGGAAAAGCACTTTTGGAGGTTTATGAAGTTAGATCGACGACCAAAGAAAAGGCGATTGACGCCAAACGAGGAATGCTTGAGGCACGTAAAGATCTCGAGAAAATTGTAACTGAACTCAAGGAGGAGAGCGCAAAAAAAAGGGAAACCGATGAAAACCCATTGAAAGAGGTTGCGGAGGCAAGCACGGAAGAAATGGGAAAGGTTAATGTGGTGGTGAAAGTGGCTGATCCCGGAGTTCCGATTGCACAGACCATACAAGGCGTTAGGGATGAGCTGAAGAAAAGGAAGAATGAAGAAGCCTCGCTTATAGAAACGCAGTGGGCGGCTGCAGAAAACGCGGTAAGGGAAAAGATTGAAAGGGAGAGTCTGGCCAGGGAAAAGGCGAGAGAGGCTGAAGAACGGGCAAGAATGGAGAGGGAGAAAAGAGCCGAAGAAGAGGCGAAGAGGGCTAAAGAAGAAAGGGAGAGGAAGGCCAAAGAAGAAAAAAAGAAGACCGAGGAAGAAAAGGCTAAACAGGAATTGGAGAGAAAGGCCAAGGAAGAAGCGGCGAAACAGGCAGCACAAAAGGCCAAGAAAAAGAAGGATGGCAGCAGCAGACCTGCATTGGTGCACGGTGCCTTATTGTTGATTCTTCTTCTTATTTTTTTGGGTTGCACTCTCGTTTGCTGATCGGTGTTCCCATGACACAGTTGCACAGTTAACCTTTGTTTGAGTGGATATGGATGCATTGTAAGAGCATTGTTCTTTTTATTGGATTTTAATGTTTTTTTTTTTCTTTTTCAGTTCGATAAATCTCTTGTTTGCATTTTTTTTTATGCTGAACAAATCGATTGGACTCCCCATGGCACTCATCACATGACAAACCATCATTTTGTGAGGGGAGTGTCCTCTTTGTTTGTTGGCATTATTATCTGGGCTCTGATTTGCCGCCATTCACTGTGTCCGCCTAGTGAGGTGTGTGTGTGTTCCGTGATATTGATAACTATTGCTTTTACCCATGGGAATGGTATACAATCCCAATGTGTTGTAATTGCTGTGACTGAAATGTGAAGAATGGCAGGAGGTTCAAGACACACAAACACGCACACTACCAACCCTCCTTCTCCTTGTGTGTGTGTGGACTGTCATCATGTGTGCATCATTCCCATTGCTCGCCCTGTGCGAAAGGCACACAAACCTACTGCAGTGAATTGTGTTCTTGCCTCCTGAACATATTCACATGGTGATTACGGCTTTCTTTTTGTTTTGTTTTCATTTTATTGTTTTATCCTTTGTGTGTGTTTCATTATAATTTCGTTGCACATTGTGTGCAGCTGTGTGTTTCTCTTTTGCGTTTCCCATACACCTTGTGTATCTTGTGTGTTCATTTTTATGGAATGATTCTTTCATTATATACAAACTGCTGCAGGGACATCAAGAATAAAGATATGGGTACAGCATGTTCAGTACACAATGATTTTCCGCTGTTCACCTTGGGGTGGATTGGACTGTGTCCAGGCATGGCAGTCACAGTAAGTAATGAATTTCTTTTTTTCTTTTACATCTTTGCTTTATTATTGTGTCTGCCTCACGCAGTCACTCTTTTTTTTTTTACATTTTTACTTCGGTATAAAGATTGGTGGGTGTTTGAGTGTGTCCCTCCGTTGTGTGTTCTTTTGTGTGTTTAGGTTGCTACT
>NW_021639846.1:28880-29419 GCF_002087225.1 Trypanosoma theileri
TTTGGCCGGCTGGTGGCGCCGGGGTGGGGTGGCAGTTTTCTGGTCGAAGCAGGCGGCCTCTACAATAGTTGCGCCTCTGCTATTTTGGTGCTCTATTGGTTTTTATTCTTCTTTTTTGGTCGTTCGTGGCCTCTGTATCGTTGTGCCGCTCCGCCTTGGTGGAGTTGGGCGGTGCCCCGGGTACTCCCGGACTTGTCCGTGTGGCGGGGTCGGTCCCCCACCCCTGTATTTTTTTTGGGGGGTGCCAGGCGCGCCATCTGGTTTTTGCCGTCGTGATTTGTGCTTTCATGTACTGGTGGTGGTTGTGCTTTTGTTTGCGGCGCCGCGTGTCGCGCTCTGGCTGCGGGCCTCTGCCTCCCATGGGTTGGGTTGGGGTGGTCGTCTTGGGTGGGGTATTGGACTAAGATGCCCTTGGGAATGAGGGTCTGCCTTCATATGGTGTCAAGGTGGAGTGGACGAATTTATTCAAAGAAACTAAATGCACTCACTAAATTTTTGAAGGAGGTCGTCTCCTTAAAAAGCAAATTCTTTTTATTTTT